>NC_133795.1:38724274-38966774 GCF_043250625.1 Sebastes fasciatus | reverse complement strand
AGCATTGAAATTCACTGTTTTGAATCCAAAATAGGTCACCTACATGATTTGTGCAGATCCAATGAGTTTTTGAAACGGGAGAGGATTGTCAGTTGCACTATGGCGAGCGCAAATGAAACGCCGGAGCTGGAAGACCCGCCTGCAGGTTCCCGATCAGCTACTTCAGCAACGGAGAGAGAGTTGTGTATAAGACGAGGCCGGTGTGTCGCCGTCGCTCCACCATTGTAGAGGATGTGAATGCAAAACTAACACATCATACTTGCTAACGCATCACCCAGATGTGCCGAGCACCAGGACGAGGAAAAAACAAGCCGGAGCCCAGCTCCTTATCCCCGCTGCTTTCAAGCAGCCTTTAGACACAAAAGCATGGACAGAAGTAACTGGCATTTACATTGGCATATAGCCAACGTGGAACTAATGAAACCTAATGCTCATGTTTTATTTTGTATTATTCTATTCAGTACTCTCCGTTTCATAGCATTAATAGATGCGTTTCGGTTTTATAAGCGGTTGTGAGTGACCTGTTGCCTTTTTGGGAAAAGTGTTTGTTCAGTGTTCCTACAGAGTAATACACAAGTGATGGAAATGTTCCTTATTTTTATAATGAAAATAGTTTACTAAAGTTAGCAGAGGGCTAAACGCTGCCTCAGTCCCCAGCAGGAGGATCGTGTCTGTCTCTGACACTACTGGCGTATTAGTTCAGATTGTCAGTGTGCAGTCGGAATAAGAGACAGTTTACCAGTGAAAGAGACATGAATTTTACTTGGATTTGGTGTTTGACTGTAGACTCTGGTTGCCTTTAAAGTTGATAAAGATAATAAGTACAGATATGATATATTTTCTAATCTAAAATATAGTTGGATAGTTATCCATGGATATAGAGGAGTAATGTCTACCTGAGTCTATGACATCAGCATTAATATATCATCAACAACTATTGTCTATGTAAAGATATAGAGGAGTAATGTCTACCTGAGCAGAGTATGAAGTCTGTGTGTGTGTTGTAATCAGAGCTTCTGGCTAGCTCACGGCAGTGGAGAGCACTGCTCTCATACGGCGGTTATAGCTGATAACTGCGTTGCTGTGGAAGCGTATCACCGCCGCCTCACCCTCCAGGCTAACACCGTTAGCTCTGTCAGCACTTTCGCTGTTTGTTTGAATGTTTAACGCTGTTAGCACCGTTAGCTGTTAGCCGCAGCTCATCGTCGCCACGTTGAAAGCCATTGAGAGGAGATAGATTGAGACATTGAGAAGACGTTGTTGCAGATTTGTTTCCAATAGTTGATATCGGTGGTAACAGCGACAACAGCGGCTCCAGCTCGCTCTCTTAAGGTGGGCTGACCTTTAAGGTGGACCAGCTATTCTCATTTTAGTGACAAGCCGCTCCTCCGAGTTTTGCTCAGCACCCCCACGCCCCCAACACGACTACTTGGCTGCCGGTCCTAACTAGTTTTCTGGTGGAAACCCTGTGTATGCCCTCAAAACTATTATATATACTGTATATTCAAAACAAGTGTCCATACTACCATTTAGCAAATAGAGATTTTATTATGTAAACAACAGATGTTGAATAAAAATGAAGAAAAAGCTAAAGACCCAGCTCTTTCATGAGCACCTCCGCACCTAATGACATCGATGCTATTGATGATGTTGATAGGTCAGAGTATTTCTACCTTGAATGCAGCGGTCATATTGACCGTATGCAATATGTGTTTCCCAAACATGATGATGATGAAAATAAAATAATCTCTGCTTCTATCCACCCTGTGCGTTGCCTCTGTGCACGATCAGACTTGAAGTTGTTGTTGGCTCTAACTCACGTTGTTCCCTCCTATCTGGATCCTTGCTGGTGTTGTATGAACTCTTTTCAAAGCTGTTTACGCTACATGTCAGCATACACCCATTCACACACACCTTCACGCACGGATGGCAGAGGCTGCCATGCAAGGCAATCTGCCCATCAGGATCTAATCTAAATACTCATTCACACACCGATGGCTCAGTCTGCAGGAGCAGTTTGGGGTTACGTATCTTGTTTAAGGACACTTCGACATGTGACCTGAGGAGGAGCCGGGGATCAAACCGCCAACCTTCCGATTGGTGGACGACCTGCTCTACCCTCTGAGCCACAGCCCGTATATGGACATATATAAGAGTTTCATTAAGGTTATTCTTATAATACTTCATTTTTACTTGGCATTTCTCTTGTGTGTTGTTGCTTTTTAATGTGTTTTTCTGTTTTCTGTTCTCTTTTCCTTTGTTTTGTGCTGTAGGCTATAGATAATGCCTAACATTTAATGATACATCCAAAGACGCGGTTGGATTTTAATATTTGAATTTAATTTCTATTCGACTCGTCACGGAAAAATGCATACAACGGATATGACTAACATACCTTCCGGATGGTTTACACGACTCTGTGACGACGCTGTTAACAGAATTTGTGGAAAGCCCCGCCATTAAGCAACAGCCCAGGTGTAGAAGAGTATTGAAGTGATGAAATCATTTTTCTGTTAGTCCGCGGGCCATGAAAGCTGGAGCCTCTTTCAGAAAACAGAAACCTGAGGGGCTGCATTCCACGCTAAGCTTGTCCTCCAACGCGCCGTGGAAACAAGGTGTGAGTGATGTTGTGAAATTTGGGAGAGAATATTTGGAGGTTCGCCAGTCATTATTGCTTGAAACACATTCCAAAGGCCAACGCTCCATGGGATTATAATTGAGCCAACATCACCATCTGCCCACGCCTACTGTTTCATCTCCGGCCTGATGACAGCAGCAGCAGTGTGTTGCTACAGCAGCTATAGTTATGTAATAAATGTATCATCACTATATCATCTTAAAAAGCTGCACATTCACTGTAATTAGAGATGCTTTCGTCACTCTGCTTTTGAGGATTTAAAAAAAAATAAACGATAAATCCACCAGAACATTTGACATATATTTGTTTTTGTTTTTTCGAAACACTTAACAGCATAACCGTTTGTCAGCTACCTTGATACCTTTTCCCCTTCACCTCTAAACAGAATTACCCTAATACATTAGCAGGCGCTATACATCACAGCTGTAAAACACAGAAACACAACAGTACCAAACAAATCTAAAATCTTACTTGAAGCGCGGCGTGCCTTAGTAATGAAGCCATGTTGTAGTCATTTCTACTAGTGTGTTCTACCAGTTGCAAGAGGAGCTTGTGAACTCTAAAATGTGATGATCGGTGTTTTCTTGCAGCCCCGAAACAACAACTTTTGCATGGGGACATAAAATCAGGTGGATGTCGGTTTAAACTGACCTGCTCTTTTTTTAAATCCAGGTGTGACCCTGGACAACAAAATCTGAACCATCACCCAAAGTTACAATCTCGATTGTCTCTGTTTCGTTGTCATTGGTGGCGAGCGGTTGTGATTTTCCCGGGCAATGTCGCCACAGCCACCGGATCACCAGGGCTTCGTCAGTGATACATCGGCTCCATCTCCACTGTGATACCTCATTCGACAATAGATAGTGAGTTAAAGTGGCAGTAGTCAGTATATTTTTGGCATCATTGGGCAAAAATTCCATAATAACCTTTCAGCATATTCAAGTGTTCTGAGCGATAATTAGACCTCTGCTCCTCCTCATGGCTCTGTTTTCGGGGTTTAAAAAAATCTAGCCCGTGACGGGAGACTTTGACCAATCACAGGTCGTTCTATTGAGAGAGCGTTCCTATTGGCTGTGCTCCGGTCATGTGACCAGAACTTGGCGTTCCTTCACCAGATTTCACAATGGCGGCGGCGTCACAAACTTTCTAATTTTACAGCTAAACCGTGCACTACAAGATGATTCTGAAAACATCTGAGGAGAGAAATAGACATTAACGTAACATAATATTGATTCATATTTGATCAACTTTATTCTCGTAATATTATGACTTTATTCTTGAAATCTTAGCTTTATTGTTTTTCGTCAATGTGGCCCGAATACTCCGTCGTACCGTCGTACCATAGACCTACAACAATGATAAATGAAAATGTAAACAAAAAACAGTTATTCATTTCCATTTTTTAAAAATCCACAGGGAGCCACTGGAGAGGGGATAAAGAGACGCATGTGGCTCCAGAGCTGCAGGTTGCAGACCCCTAATCTAGTCGCTGTCATTGTAATGTAGTTCTGGGTTTAAACATGCTTCAATAGTTGTATGGCCTCGTTGTAAAAGCAACGACAGAGCCCTGACCTCAACCCCCTCCAACACCTTTGGGATGAAGTGCAAGGTGTTGGACATCACTAATGCTCTGCTGGCTGAATGGAGCGGGTTACAAAATCTTGTGGCTTCCCCAGAGGTTACGTGTCTGTAATGTTGGAGTGTCCACATACTTTTGGTCATGTAGTGTACCACCTGATTTTACCCATATATTATCAGTGCATTGCTCATGGTAGCAGTAGAAGGTGTAGTAGAGGTGTTGGCAGCTGATCATTAACCATTAGGTACCAGCATTGAGCCGTATCAGGTCTCAGAGGTTTAGGAGAACCTGCAGCTCTCTGTGTAACATGACACCTGGACCGCCCTCTGAAACACTGTCTGTGTTGGCCCTGCAGTAGTCTTTGTCACTGCTAGGACACAATTAGTATCAACATTCCACTTCTTCACCTTTGCCCTGACTTTTGTGTGTGTGTTTCTCAGTTTAGTCTCCCCTAAATGATATATAGAGAGAGAGAAGCTGTCAGTTGTCCTGCCTCCAGTCCCCACATAACAAAGCCTCACTCTCACCCCAATTAACTCTCGCTGAGGAAGATCTCTCATAGGTCTGGAGGCTACTCACCAAAGCCTGTACATCCTGCCCATCCTTTACTAGGACTGAGATGTCGTCATCTGCATGAGCAGAAACCATAACAGGAGTGTTGAACACTAGCTCTACCCCTCTTGCGCACCATCATGACCAGAGTGTACAGCTGTCCAGAGAGAGGGCATCCCTGCCTCACCCCCACACCCCCCCCCTTCCTCACCCCCCCCCCCCTTCACCCCCCCCCCACACACACATACCGTAACTAAACCTGAGGCCCCGGCATACAACACTTTAACCCCTGCAATAAACTTTTCCCCACAACCAAAAGCAGACAATGTTTTAAACAGGTACCCATGATCCACCCTGTCAAACGCCTTCTCTTGATCAAGGGCTAGCAGAACAAAGTTTACGTTTGACAGTCGAGCCAAGTCCTTTCATATTGCGTATTAAAGGTCCCATATTGTAAAAAGTGAGATTTTCATGTCTTTTATATTATAAAACAGGTTTAAGTGCTATAGAAATACTGTGAAAGTATCAAAACACTCAATCCACAGATAAATACACACAGCCGGTATTCAGAGACTGTGCGTTTGAAACAAGCCGTTAGGATTTCTGTCCATTTGTGATGTCACAAATCCTCAATATTTAGACCATTTCACAGTTTTAAACGTAAACATACTAAATGTGTCCCAGTTTATTTCCTGTTGCAGTGTATGTGAATGACATCAGCTGACAGGATGTAAACATGGACCCAAGCTGTTTCCTAGCAACGCAATTCAGTTGCTATTCCGTTGAATTGCGCTAAAACAGAGTGTTTCAGACAGAGGGTGAATACAGGTATGTTCAGACAGACAGGATGAGAAAAATATTGTGTTTTTTGAACATTAAAGCATGTAAACATGTTCTAGTAGAAACACAAAATACAGTATACCATGACTTTTTTTCATGATATCTTTCTACATACCATGAATTTTTATTTATTTTTTTATTTTATTTTGACATACTATACTTTGACTTTTTATTTTTCACTTTGACATACTACACTAAGACTTTTCTTTTACTTTTTCAACATACTACACAGCAATTTTTTTCGACATACTATACTATGATTTCTTTTTTTTTTACGTTTTTCAACATACTACACTGACTTTTTCTTTTATATACTATACTATGACTTTTTTTTCATTCCATTTTTCGACATACTACTGAACAAGCATGAACCTGAAGTGGAGATTGTCCAACATTGAGCAACCTGGTACACAGTATGATTGGTCCCTGTGTATAATTGATTCCAAACAGTTTTTAAGTCTATTGGCAAGACTCTTTGAATACATTTTGAAAGCTGCACAGAGCAATGCCAGAGATGTCCAGGTCCCCAAGTCACTCAAATCTCTTTCTTTGGCAGAAGAGCTCAGCGGTAGCTCCCCTGCTTCATTTCATTCACATAGACACACAGTCACATAGGTCACTACCAATTATTCCCAGGAGCTTTTGATAAAAGTCCACCAGCAGGTTGTCCACCCCCGGGGCCTTCCCAGGGGCCATTTGAGAGACAGCCTCACTCAGCTCCTGTAAGGTAATGGGTGAGTCCATACTAGTCTTTTGGGACTCAGAGAGTCTTGGTAGGTCCTCAAGCAAGGTTCCAGTACACACATTGTCACACATGACAGCAGAAAATAAAATTTAGCAGCCCCCTCTCGCATTTCACCCATAACAGAGGTTACCCCCCCCCCACCAGCCAAATGCAAACAATGCATTTGTTTGTCTTCCCCCTGTTTCTTCTCTAACCCAAGAAAGAACACTTGGGGCAGCCCCTTTTGCCCGCTCTTGGAGATACGCCCCAAGGTCTCTACGTAGCTTAGACTGTGTTGCATTTCTACTCCGTTGTGACCTACCAGCTCATCCTCAATCTCTCTTATGCTACGTTCTAGCCCTCCCAGCACCCTCTCGACTTCAGATGTGGAGAAAGCCATGTACTGCTGGCAAAAATGCCTAATAAGGGCCTTACCAGCATCCCACCACAAATATGAAGATTCAAATTCTCCTCTCCTACCCCTCCAACTACTCCAAAACCCATCAAAACTTGAGCAAAAGGAGGCATCTCGAAGGATCTTGGTATTAAACTTCCAGTGCATAGACCTCAGAGGTCCTGGTGCAATGGAGAGGTGAGCCAGTGCCGGATGGTGGTCAGAGAACCCAGACGGTACTATATGCTCGCTTTAACCAGCTTGTTACTGTGATGTTTCCAGATATAAAGGTGGTCTAGCCTTGCTGCACCAACCCTATCTGGCACGACCTTCATCACTAATACTTCATCCATCTCTACCAAAGACAGTTCTTGCCTCAAAGCCCCAAAGAGAGTCCCCCCTCACCCTTCCTGTATGAGGTGCATATATGTATACAAACTCAAAAGATTTGTTCCTTATATTTGCTCTGACAACCAACAACCTCCCTTTGGATACTTCCTTATGAGAGGTGATGTTAACTCCAAGACCTGTTGAGAACAGTACTGCTACACCTGCGCTAAGATTAGTGCCTCATTAATGACTCAAGACCTGTGCTCCTTTCCACCAGACCCCCCAGTCCACCTCATTCTCCACATCACTGTGCACTGTTTCTTGTAGGAACAATACATTCACATGAATCTGTTTGACAAACTCAGCCAACACACCCCTTTTCCCCTGGTCTCTGCCGCCATTGATTTTAAGAGTGCCTATCCGTAAGACCTCCATAGGAAGAGGAAAGGAAAGGATCAAGTATGTGAACCACAAGAAAAGCCCCACCGGCAGATGTGTACCATGCAACCTATCCATTTTAAACTCGGCATACTTTTCGTCACAGAAGTGGCCCCATTTGCTGAGCCTATACTTCTTCTGAGGAGTCAGGGACTTTGCATCTACAAACTTAGTAGTGTGACTCACAGATCTAAGAAACTTCTTAGGATCTGGGAAAAAGTGTGCAAGTGGCACATATTTCTTAGTCTTTGTTTCATTAAGGAAGTGGTTTAGCTCCTTCACTGAGGACAATTCTGAGAGAGAGAGAGAGAGAGATACTTTTTTGTTTTGTACATTTGGCGTTTGATATTGCAATATGTTGTTGTGAACTGTTTTTTATTTGTTTGTTTGTTTTATTGACACAACAAACATCATTTATTTCTGTATTGTTTTCTACCATTTTCATCTTCTTTTTAAATATCTATAATGTATATATGTATATATATGTTTTTACTTTTATTGTGTTCTTTTTTTTCTTATTATTGAATTGGCAACATTGTTCACCTAACAGTCATGCCAATAAAGCATATTGAATTGAATTGAAATTGAGTGAGAGACTGAGAGACAGACAGAGAGAGATAGAGAGAGAGAGACAGAGATAGAGGGAGAGAGACAGAGAGAGAGTGAGAGACAGAAAGAGAGAGACAGCAGAGAGAGATAGAGGGAGAGAGACAGAGAGTGAGAGACAGAGAGACAGAAAGAGAGACAGACAGAGAGAGACAGAAAGAGAGAGACAGACAGAGATAGAGGGAGAGAGAGAGAGTGAGAGACAGAGAGAGAGAGAGAGAGAAAGACATTCATGCCAGTACAGCATATTGAATAGAACTGAAGTGAGAGACACACAGAGACAGTGAGAGACACACAGAGACAGTGAGAGACACACAGAGACAGTGAGAGACACACAGAGACAGAGAGAGACACACAGAGACAGAGAGAGACACACAGAGGCAGAGAGAGACGCACAGAGGCAGTAAATATGAGGAGGTGACTGAGTGCATCTCAGTGAAGTGTTGTTATCAGTCCCAGGCCTGGCTGTTGATTGTCACACTGTGACACACTGTGTGCTGCTATTTTTAGAGCTTGTCGTCCACAGCGTCCCCACCCCTTCCTTGTCGGAGGGAAAAGGGGGGCTGTGTCACGTAAATAATATGACAAAGTTCAGCCACTTCAAAGCAGCTGTATTGTACAGTGTGAGAGGTGATAATCAGCATTCATCCTCCCAACACATCACAGCAGTGAAGTTACAGGAATGTATAATGACACAAAGCACCCCTGTGAATGCTAACGCAGTCTATTAACACTAATAGAGTCTGAGCACCAGCTGATGGTGTGAAGACATGGAAAAAAAGAGGTTCGAGAGAATGGCAGAGCAGGTTTGTTTAGTTGAGCAAGTTCTCAGGAAAGCGGAGGAGGAGGAGGAGGGACGGAGGTGTGGCCAGTTTCAGGTGGAATTCCCCTGAACTCACCTGAGTCCGTCCCCCTCTCCGTCACAGCACTATAAAGGTCCACAGGTGGGTAAATGCAGCAGCAGGTGCATCTTTTGCCTCAGAGACACGGGTTTACACAGAGAGACACTCGCTCACACTGACACTCTGTCTTGGAGCATAATTCATCATATTAAGACTCGTGCTGTAATCAGGTAAGAGACATCTATTTATTGATTTATTGAAGTGATTCACATTTTAATCATGTTATGTGTTCATTAGATATAACTTGTCTTTGAATTGAAAGCAGCTCTTCAGTGTTTTTTAAACTGCCGTGTATCTTCTTGTCAGTGTCTCCATGGCTTCGCCGTGCCTCAGCAGCATCCTGACCAATGCCAACCTCACCATGTATCAGAACGGCATCCCCGATGTCCTGCCGCAGCAGCGAAGTGTGCTGCCCAGCATCAACACCCTGCATATCAGCAACTCGGCATACAACTCCAACACGAGCGGTGAGAGGAGAAGCCCGTTGTTTGTGCCAGACATTAGACCGGTGTGGTGTGATGTGGTGTGGTGTGGTGTGGTGTGGTGTGGTGTGGTGTCGTGGCCGTGAAGCCTTTGTTAACCATTATAGTCCAGTCTGAGTTTCACCTGAACACTAATCTCACAGTAAACACCATCCTTTATTTTCAAACTTGAGCCAGTGGGACCATTAGCTCACTGAACTTTGCTTTGACCTCATTTAGACACCGTTGGCTCAATCATTTACCAGGCCAATGTTTAACTCGGCATAACCGTCAGAATGCTGCCAACTCATGGCGGCTCAAACAGCTTCGGCTTTGTGTGTCTGACCTTAGAGACACATGATCCAGACTGGCTGACTGATACGATACATCACTGATAGCTGATTGCAGTATTGACATATTAACTGAACTTAAGTAGATGCATGAACAAAGATCAAGATTTTACATGAAAATATACAGTTTTTTAAATCTGTCTCACTGCCATTTATAGCTATGAATGCTGGGATCATTCCGTTGAACGCACCTTCAATAATTACTGTCAATTAATTCCTGCTTCTTTCTTTGCAGGCCAGTGGTACAGGCAGACCAGCCCTCACTTGTGGACCGCAGAACACATCCTGGAATGGATCAGCGACCACGTAGAGAACACAAAGTTTGACGCAAGCACCCTGAGTTTGGCCTACTGTGCCATGGACGGCTCCACTCTCTGCCACATGAACCGGGAACAAATGGTCGGGGTGTTCGGCCCGCAGCTCGGGCTGCAGCTCCACCAGAGTCTGCTGGAACACAAGACCAGATATGGTAAATTTCAGAGCTGAAATAGTTCAAGTTGACACTCCAAAATAACAGTCAAATTTGCAAGTTATACTGATACAGTGGAAGAAATACAGATTTGTCCTCTCTTCCCAGAGGACAGCATGCTTCTCCTGGATGAACCCCTTCTCATCTCCTCATGTCTTTCTCTTCCCAGAGCTGCAGCTGTCAGAACCAGAGCTGAACGAGACCTGCCAGCTCCTGGACCACTTCCTGGACAACCTGAACTTCCCTTTGCTCAGCACCATTAGAATTGGCCAAGGTACGTACTGCATAGTGACGTTACATAAAGTCAGTCCTGCGTGGAAGTCATAGGGCTAACGCTGCTACTTCCTACCAACAGGTGAAGGAATCGTCAGCAAGAGGGAGATTGACTACAGGGATGATTACGGTTTTACTAATCTGAACACGGAGCCCATGACACCTGTGCGCGACACGGAGTACCTGTCTGATAACCAGTCTGACAGCGAGTACAGCTCCTCCTCCAACAGTAAGTCATCCATTCTCAGCATCTTACTCATCTCTCCCGCCTATCACTTTCCTAAGAATGCTGCATATCTGATACTTGTCTCTGATGCGTTCAGGTGGCCTGTTCGACTTCTCAAGCCTCGGCTCACCGGAGTCCGGCAGCGGCGAATCGGACCCGGAGTTCTCCTACCCTGCTATTTCTAGTGAGTATAGGCAGAAAAGCTCATTGTTTGTACGGTTCTTTGGCATTCCACGGTGTCAGCAGTGTCAGTCAGTTTAAGTAAACGTCTGACAATTTAACTTGTGTTGACAGAGGTGCACATCAAGACAGAGAAAGGAGAGTCTCGCCTGAAGCGCCCCCGGGGGCGACCTCCCAAAGTCAGCAGAGAGCACAGCAGCAGCATCTACGACAGTCCGAAGAAGAACAAACACGGTAAGGCATGTGAGGGGACACCTGTACGTCCACACTGCTGAGCTCTTTTTTACACATTCATACAATTTACATACAAAATCACACATTTAGCTAATTGTGATCTACTGTTTTGTCTGCAGCGCCCCGTGGCACTCACCTGTGGGAGTTCATCAGAGACATCCTGATCCATCCGGAGAGGAACCAGGGCATGATGAAGTGGGAGGACCGCCGCGAGGGCGTCTTTAAGTTCCTCAAGTCCGAGGCTGTGGCTCAGATGTGGGGCCAGAAAAAGAAGAACAGCAGCATGACGTACGAGAAACTCAGCCGCGCCATGAGGTGAGTCCATGTAGCAGCCGGCTGTTTCATCAGCTTTCCATTTTATCTGTCTGGATCTCAAGAGTCCGTATAAATGAGGAAATATTCCAACGTTGACAACCATTGCAGACAGTGTAGCTTTACCCTTTTAGGCCAGATTTAGTGGGCTTCTGCAGTGATTGACCACACACCAGCTTTTTGCAGCCAAAATAACCCTGATGATGTCAGTTGACACAGCTGCTCCAGAGCCACAGAGCCTCAGTAATACTCCCTACGACTGATCAATTGGTGATTAATCCTGGTCCGGTCACTAGTGGAAGAATATTGTTAAAGAGATCAGAAGCCACTTTTGACATTTTCATTAACTAACAAGTGCTTTAAATCAGTGAAGTGCAGCAGATGATGAAGTGAACTGCATACTCTTGTGTCTTAAACCTGGACTATAACAAACCGTCCTCTTCCCTCCAGGTATTACTATAAGAGGGAGATCCTGGAGCGAGTCGACGGCCGGAGGCTCGTGTACAAATTTGGAAAGAACTCGAGCGGCTGGAAGACTGACGAGATCGGCATGGGCATGTGAGGCATCAGGCAGAGAGCGGGTGAAAACCGAAGAGCCAATCCGAGTTCAGGAACTAGAAAACCGTTGGGTGGCTCGTCTGGCAAAGAAAAACCCCTTGCTGCCCACATGTTTAAGACACTAACTTCCTCTCAGAAGGAAGGTGTTGCAGAAAATGTAAGCCATTGTTTTTGGCTCTAGTAGGTTTTATGAACCAATATTAATGTTGTATCTTGTTTTGTGTTTATGTATGGCACCGCAGAAACGTTACTATGTGAGCAGTAACTCAAATAGACATTGTTTTGGATGCTTGTGTGAGTCTCTGTAAGCACCTGGAGGCTGACAACGTTTTACAATCACACAGAATTCACTCTGGTGTTTGTGTCGACGTCTCTGTAGCGATGCAGGACTAACTCATCCTCGTCTGAAAGACGTTTTGGTATTTGTGCATTAGTGACTGTATTATGTCACTGGAAATGTTATATTCTTATTTTTCTTACTTTCATATTGCTGTCTTGTTATATTCTAAAATGTTTTCCATGCAAAAGGTGAAATCAGTTTATGGATCTGAATGTAGTCCTCTGCTAGACGGACAAAGACAGAACAGAGAGAGAACCAGGGTGGAATAGTTAATACAGTCACAACGTGCATTACATGTCTATCGGTATCACTTATTATAAAGTGTGTAAAAAGTATGTCACATGTCTTATATATATGATCATCACCTGTGAACACAGTTTGTATTAATCAGTCAGAAATCGCTGTTTGTGTGATTATTTTTTTTTAAATTGTATAATATGTGATGAATCCACTTTGGATTGATAAATGTACATGTATGTACAAGTAAGTCTCATACCATGTATACTGTACCATCTCTTTATAAATGGCATATTGTTTTTAAAGAAATACATTTTTGACATGTTCTTGTTGGTTTTGGGATTTATTCTTAAATCTGTACTCTTATTGGTATATATCTGTAATATCCTTCTGTGTCATGAAGGATTGGAGGTGTGAAACTGGAGTATAATAGTGAGAGTTAAACTCATATGATACAATTATCACCCATCCATAGTCTGCTTCTCCGAAACTAAACCCTTCATTCTGGTGGGCATTCATCCAATGTCAAATTACAGGAGGTGATATATGTAATAGAAAAAAAAAACATTCCGATATTTGTGGCCAGTGGCCTTCCAGCTCTGAGTGGGACTTCTGTTATTGGATGAGTAAAGTGGCAGTAGGCAGTATATATTTGGCATCATTAGGCAAAAATTCCATAATAACCTTTCAGCATGTTGTAATTCAAGTGTTCTGAGAGATAACTAGACTTCTGCTCCTCCTCATGACGTTCCTTCATCAGTTTGTTACAATAGCACAAACTTTCTTTTACAGCTAAACCGTGCACTACAAGATGATTCTAAAAACATTTGAGGAGAGAAATAGTCATTAACGTAACATAATATTGATTCATATTTGATCAGCGCTGCCTAGTTTGACCATTTGGTCGGAGTTTGCGAGTGATTGACAGCCGGCTCTCCTAGACAGCAGATGGACAGCAGACCTCAGATCAGCTCTTACTGCTTGTTTTCCTCCGGTCTGTGAAATCTTGTAGATGCCGTTATGAACACTGGAGGACATAGAGGTACATGATATTTTTCAGGTTACAAGTGTCATGCACTGCTGTCATGATATAGCGACCGTTTTATAAAAAAATATTTCTTTAATATTATTTGCTCCAATCTCGCCTACCTCAGCTTTAACGAGTTTGGGCTTGTAATAATTAGTAAGGTAGCGACAAGCCTTGAATTAGAAGAAAAAGCTGTCTGTACTCTGAACCTTATGCATTATCCTTTGGAGACAGAAATCTATGGCTTTATTCATCCAATTTTCAAGTTTCAAGTCAATGTTGACTGAGACTGAGTTAACCTGACCCAGCAGATGTTTGTTCCTCTGAACCATCTGAGAAGCCGTCATGGAAACTGTTTGGAAAAGGGCGGGCTCTAATACTTAACAGGTGATTATATGAACCATCTGTCAATCAAACTATTGCTGAAGTCAGCAGCTACGCTAACTTCTTCAGGAGCCGCCATTGTTGTTTAGAACCAAGCGTCTCCTCTCCATGTCCGTCACACACACCTAAGCCCCGCCTCTAGCTGCAGTAGCTCCTCACTGATTGGTCCGTGCTCTGGCTTGCTGGACACAGATATGTTACTTGAAGCCTGACAAGATGGATTTTCATGTGACATGTGATCACATGATTCTCGCTTCATTTCGACACTTCGTGAGAATCCAGATGCCGTGAAAGATAACTACGATTCCATAATCATTAAAAACAGAACAAACTCTAGTATCTGTGTCTGTCACAGGACTGTAATAACCCCGTCCAATCATTTCATTTAGAACAGGCTACCTGCCTGTCTACCTACCTACCTGTCTACCTATTTACCTACCTGTCTACCTGCCTGTCTACCTATCTACCTACCTGTCTACATACCTGTCTACCTACCTGCCTGTGTACATATTTAACTGCCTGTCTACCTACCTACCTGCCTATCTACCTATTTACCTGTCTACCTATCTACCTATCTACCTACCTGCCTGTGAACCAACCTGCCTGTCTACATACCTGTCTACCTACCTGTTTACCTACCTGCCTGTCTACCTATCTACCTGTCTACCTACATGTTTACCTACCTGCCTGTCTACCTATCTACCTGTCTGCCTACCTGCCTGTCTACCTATCTACCTGTCTACCTACCTACCTGTCTACCTACCTGTCTACCTACCTGCCTGTGAACCAACCTGTCTACCTACCTGTCTACCTATCTACCTGTCTACCTACATGTTTACCTACCTGTCTACCTACCTGCCTGTCTACCTTCCTACCTGTCTACCTACCTGTCTACCTACCTGCCTGTCTACCTTCCTACCTGTCTACCTACCTGTCTACCTACCTGCCTGTCTACCTTCCTACCTGTCTACCTACCTGTCTACCTACCTGCCTGTGAACCTACCTGTCTACAGAATGTTAGAAAATTTACTGTGAACCTTTTTGCAAAATATTTACAAGAAATGTTTTTTCAGTTAGATACTCATTTTGTATCGACATGTGACGTGATTGTGAAATTAATAAAATAACATAACTTATAACTAAAACTACTCGGGTGCAGTTTTCTATCCTTAAGATTTCAGTCCATTTTGATACATGTAGTTTCTGGTGGCAAAAGAAAGTAATAATAATAATAACCTAGTATTAGTCCAGGCATTTCACCCCAAAATGTGGGTCATTTTCTGCATTTCATCTTGTGCATCATGTCTTGTCAGTGCATGCATCATTTCTTGTGAATCTTTTGTGTTTCCAACATCAATCCTATGGGTATAACTCTGAATGGTGAACTAGAATGCAGTCTGAGGTGTCCTGTGAACAGCAGGGCTTCAACAGCGCTCGACACACAATCGTCTTTAACTGGCTACGGAGCATTAAGTGCACGGATATCACACTGTGGCTGACAGATAGTCAAAACCTTTATTATAAACCAGGACAGACTGTGTTTGACTGACTGTGCATCACCTGCATTCCAAATGAGAGAGTAGAGAAAAGCAAGAAGCAACAACACTATTATAAGTCATGCCGTGCACCAAGAACTGTCATTAAAAACATAACCTCATACTGATCCATATTGTGGTGCCATAAAAACCTGTGAGACCTGTTCACTGGAATGGTTTCACTAAATGCCAGTGTTACACAACATCACCATTTAACTGGCACAATTACCTGAACACCTGACGGCGTTATGCAACCCGACACCTGCATTAAAGCATTCAATTGAACCGTGTTACTTAAGTGTGAAAGTCAACGTGCATGAGTGTAACCAGACAGTCTGTGTCGATAAATGCAGTTGCATTGTGTGCGTGTATGTGTGTGTGTAATAATGGTCTTTGACAGCTGTGTGATACCTCAGACTGTAGACACACTATCAATCCACCATTGTTAGATTTCCAACATTTAGCCGCAAAATTGAGCTTTGTGGTTCACACACTTCTGTCTGCTTCTTCCAACTGAAACTGGCAGACGATGGTTTCTGGTTTCAGCGTGTGTACAACAGGTCCGGCCTGTTGCAGATGACTGGGCATGATAATATATATATATGGCTTTTCTGTTGAATAATAACTTCCTTCAGTGCCAACAACTGACACCATTCAGTCCTGTCTCCAGTGAACTACACTTTGTATCTGATGGTTCTGGAGCAGTGGCAGCAGGAACTAGTGTGATGTTCATGTCTTGCAGGAAAAAGTAAGAATGTGGAAGATCAGGGTGGTGGTGGTGGTGGTGGTGGTGGTTGGGAAAAAGGAATTATAGTGTCAGTGCCAGGTCACACACCAGAAAGTAGAACAGTGAAATCGAATGTGTGCACCCTCACGAAACAGGTGGTGCTGGACATAGCGACGTCTTGCATTTTGGTCACTAACCGGACATTAAGTGAAATGAAATTTGTAACATTTAACAAACTAACTACTTGACTTTGACAGTCAGAGATCAGATGCTGTCTCAAGTTGTGGATGGCCTTGGTTTACCTGCACTAGCATACTCAACTGCAGCCGCCTTTGTGTTTTTCCTGCTAATTTGTAATCCTGGCAGCCAGGAACAGGGGCTCTCCCCTGCAGCAGTTTCCTGACACTTGGACAAAAGACTCTCCAATCGTGCCACCGGTTCAAAGTGTAGTCCACGTGAGCTTGCAGCTGCACAATCCTCTTTTGACAACCTCTGACTGCATACATATCTAGGACCCCCCCAACAAGAGAAGAACTGCAGAACTAATAGAAACACCCCCTTTGTACTGGTTTACACATGGAAGGCTACATTCTGGGTTAGTATGAATTATTAACCATTACCACACCGAGAACGATAGGGATCATTTCACCTCTATGATAGAAAACATCACATGATGTTCTTCATGATTTAGCCTATAAGAATTGTATGTATTCATTTGGTAGTGTAGGCTTTATTCAGTCAGTGTTTTCCACATGTTCCACATTAATCTCTGCATGGAATATTATTAATCAACTCAATTAATCAAGAGAAAGCACCTCTCCACGGCCTCCTTCTCAGTTTCTAAGTGACCCATATGACATTTCATGTGGCTTTAATAACACACCTCTGCTGGCAATAACAAAATTAGTAATTCATTAGTAAAAGAGGTATACTGGAACCTCTCACTCATATTTTTGGGAAGATCTATGGAAACTGGTATTGATCCCAAAGACCTTTAAAAAGCTAAAATGATACCTTTATTTAAATCCGGTTATCCTCGTAACTTCACAACATATCCTTCACCATCTTGCAGGTATAGTCAATAACTCTCTAATACACTAAAGAAAATATGAACCTGTGGGGTTTTCTTGTAGTTTGTTTGTTGTTTACTTTGTTCAAGCAAGACATGAAGATACAGTATGATGACACTGAGAGAGCTTTTTGTTTATGCTGAATAAAAATAATTCTTTTGCACTTTGAAAAAAATGTCTGTGCGTAATAACTGCACATGATTGTGATGAAGACTTTGCGTCGCTTTAGCTGCTTTTACTGAATCACCGTCGGGTAGCACATCAACACACGGGTCAGGTAGGACCCTACGTCAACACAACTTTTCCTTTACCCCCCCTCCCTTCTGTTGTTCCCATCCCCCAAAGGCCATCTAATTACAGTAATCCAGATGTGGTCCCAGTCTGACCGGGTAGAGGGGTTGTGGGTGTGGTCACTCTCAGTCTCTAACATGATGGCTTCGTCTGTCCCTGTGCTCTCACTGGGTGCTGCTGGGATGGGCTAACCCTAACCCTCGGACCAAGGATCTCGGGGTGGTGCTCTCGCTTGAGATCACCGCTGGCAAATACCACAACTTTCCATGGTCCAACTTGGAGAATACAACATCTTCTGGTCGCAGGGCAGGGAAGGGCCTTGCACCTGGCTCCATGATGGCCGTCGAGGTAGTGAGCCTGTTTAGCCTTTTCCCTCCAGGCCTTTTTCTTTTCACGGCTGTCCTGCTGCGCCATTTTTGGTAGGAGATTTTTCTCCAAAGTGGGGAGCGTGCTTCTGATCTCGGCTGGGCTGAAACCTGTGGTGGACCTGTAGCTCGATAGAACCATCACAGGATCTTGTTGCTTGAGGACTATTTTCAACTTTTGGATAACCGGTGCACTTGTTGTCGGGGGGGCAGGTGCAGTATTTCTAGAACCTTTCTAGAGTAACAGTCTGAGATTTCCAGGTAGTTGTTGTGTTTGTACTCACAGAGGTCCATTGCAACTCTCTTCCAGGGTCACTCTACTGTAAAAGCGGTGTGGAGATGAGAGGTTCATTCATGATGAATCTATGTTTCACTCTAGTATCAGATCACTTTTTGCCAGATTTCTAAGCGGAGTCCTCAGGGGTGCTTTTAAACCTAACCTGTTTGGGGTGTTTGCCCATTTCGTTTGGTTCATTTAGGATTGTGTCACTCCAACTCTGGTATGAACTATAAAACCACTTGAAAAGTGGGTTTCAAATGTCTTGGTCTGCTCTTTTAGACACTAGAGAGAGATAAAAGAGGCTCAGTAAAGTGCTGCATGACTTGCTGTAAATCACTGGATTATTAGATTCCTCTGATGATTTTGGTCCAATCCATGCATCAGTGTAGCTGCGCGTCTATGTAATTCATCCTTTACACCTCTTTGTTTGTTGGTAATAACTCAGTGTGAACAACAAATAGACCAGAAGTAAAGCGCAACAATGGGCCGAGGTGTAAAGTGTGAAAGCGAGCCAAGAAACACCGATCCACTCCCTCAGAAACCACAGCCCTCTGTTTCACACTTTGTCCACAGCCGTGGCCGGTAAAGGATTTGATCAGATTACTGAAACCTTTTATGTCTCTTTGTTGCGCTAAATTGATGATCCCAGACTGTATTAATTTGTCCTCTCATTGCTAATCTAACTGAGGCCTCCAAACAGCAACACGCCTGCTTTAGTCTTCACTCGCTGCTATTGTTAGATCTGTTAATAAGCTATCGGAGCAGAGCACTCCCAAAACAAACACGTACACATGCATGTGCATGTGTGCACAAACACACTCCTTAGTGAGGTGAGGGCAACTCTGCTCTCCTCCTACTAGGTCAATATACCTGTCTGGCAGGTAGATTTGGCCACGGACCAGAATGTGTGTGTAGCACGTAGTTTACTGGAAACTCGACGATCCGTGCCAGTAAAAGGAGAAGGAAGGAGGGGTTGATTTTTACTGCTATGATCTCAGTGCATTGTCACTAGATAAACACACAGAGAGTTATTCTGCCCTTCGCCGCAGTTACTTATTAAACTAACCTCTTACACTTTCATTTTGTGCACCACACAGTTATCCATCCCACTGTGTTGAATAAAACCATTTAATCTTAGTCTGAACTAAAACCATAATGTATACTCAGGGTTACATGATATATCTCAGTCAGTTATATTATATTATCTTACGAAGGAAACATAAACTTGCAGATACTACCCTGTGTTTTTATATCATTATTCTTTTCTTCTTCTTCTTATTATTATTAATAGTTAACTTGTGGAATGGATTCGTTGCATTCTGAGGGAAATTCCAGGACTCTCCCAGCCAATCTCTAACCAGGAGTAAACATTACAGTAAAGGTGCGTTCAGACCTCAGCGTGCAGTTGTTGCCGTAGTGACCCCAGGCTACCCTTCAATCCTCCCAGCCTGCTGCTATCCACCTGGTACCACCTCATCATATCGCTAAATAGTGTGGATTGTAATTTAAATAGACGAAATGTTTAGAAATATGACACAATTTATAATAGCACATTTTAATAACTTATATAAACATTCCTTGTCCCAGACTGGATATGGATCAGCTGATTCCCTTCTATGCATTCAATTGGCCAATTTCATATGGGGCACCTTAGTTAAAGAATCAGAAATGTCTTGTTAACAGCGACACCTGTGGCCGCTAAGTCAACGAAAGTCAGCGTGCTGTTGCTCGCGCTTGTGCTCGCTCTAAATAGACATGAACGAGCATCGTTAAAAAATAGTGAGGCGATGCACGTCAGCTAAAACCACAATATCACTCTATATTTCAGCTGCTTGGCAGTGATGTTAGCTGACCAGACGGAGGTCTCTCCATGAATCAATGCTGATACTGTGTTTTCCTGCTTCAGACTCCCGACCGCGGTCAGAAGGAACAGGGGAGACACCGGAGTTTTGGTCGGAGACGATAACATTTCTCTCTGCGGAGCCCCGTCACTTCACAAGACACGGGAAACCTCTGTTGGTCTGGGGGAGCTGCAGCATTTATTTTTGCACAAACGTCCACTGTTCACTAGATATTCTCAGAGCCATGGATGTTTTTTTGGAAATGAGGGAACACGCAAAGTAAAACAAGAGAGGAGGTAGAGAGGCTGACAGGAGAAAGTTCAGAGATGTTCTGATCACTGACAACTCATTCTCAGGATTCCAAGTGTTGTATCTGTGTTGATTTGTAACAATAATATCTATGTTTTCGTTGCAGTATTTCTTTAGTTACTTATTAATTACTTATTAAACATATTCATTATTTCATTAATGTTATTAAAATATATAATAACTATGGGCATTAATCTGCAGCTGGAAGCTAGCTGCAGTGATTTGCTTCCATTGAGCTATAACATCATTAGTCAGGTCCAACACTGATGTTGGACAATAAGGCGGCCTCATTTCTCCCAAAGTTGTTGGATGAGGTTGAGGTCAGGTCTCTGTGCAGGCCAGTTCTTCCACAACAAACTGGAATAAACTTTACGGAGCTGGCTTTGTGCACAGGGACACTGCTGTGTTGAAACAGGGAAGGGACAAAAAGAAACTGTGGACACACTAAAATATCATTACATGCTGTAACTTGAACTTTTCCCTTCATCGGAATAACGCTTACTGCTATCCTGTCAATGTTTGTGTCTAATACTTTTACAGCCCTATTTTCCTCTCTGATCGGCTAAGTGACAGCATTCCACAGAAGTTCTGATCTAATCTGGTGTTGACAGCTTATCTTATTGGAGGCTTGTTTACCGCAGTCTGACGTAAGCATGTGTCACTGCTGATGTTGTTTTTCTGAGACATAAATCATTGATCACAGAAGTAGAGCTGTGCTGCAGTTTGTCATTCTGCAGTAACACATATACATTTGTGCATTATTGGTGCTCGAGGGGGAGAAAGAGGAAGATGTTCAACCTGTTACATAATGCAGGTCCAAGGCCAGTCTAGTCGACTCACATAGGGAGGAGCCCAAGTCAAGTCTCACAGCTTTAACAAGTCCAAGCCAAGGGTTAAATCCAATTAAAACATTTTTATACATATTAAATAATATTTACTGAAAACACCGTTATTATTATTATTACCAATCAGTCAGCTCAATAGAATATGACGCATTTGTAGTTCGGATGAGTCCAACAATAAACATAGTGGTCACATGGTGGAAAGATTCAGGGATAGGCAGTATGAGGAAGGCTGGATCCAAAATGCTGTAGAGAGGTTTAAGAATGTCAGCCAAAGTGAATGTCTCAACAAGAGAAGGATGATTCAGATAATGGAAGTTATCTTTGCATTTTATACTATTCCCCCTTTTGGGAAAGGAATTTCAAAAGATTGTCCGGCAACATTGTCATATCTTGAAATCTGATCTTAATCTTAAATCAGTCTTTAAAGATCCCTCATGCATTGTTTACATACGTGCTCCAAACATTCGTGACCTCATAGTTAGAGGAGACCTTTCCACCAAAACTGTCTGCCTGAATATACCTGTATTCAAACGCTCCGTTTTAGTGCATTTCAACGGACTTGCGTTGCTAGGCAACAGTTTCGGTCCACGTTTACTTCCTGTCAGCTGATGTTACGTGCATCCACTGCAACAGGAAATAAAATGGGACACATTTATAATGTTTATGTTTAAAACCGTGTAATGGTCTAAATATTGTACAATTGTGACATCACAAATGGACAAAAATCCTAACGGCTTGTTTCAAACACACAATTTGTGAATACGGGCTGTGTGTATTGCTCCGTATATTGAGCGTTTTGATAGTTTAACAGTATTTATAAAGCACTTAAACCTGCTTTATAATATAAAAGACATGAAAATCTCACTTTTTGCAATATGGGACCTTTAACATCTTATCACCTAAGGGCTTAAATTTAGACTTTGATCTTAAATGTTTTTTGTAACGTGGCTGTAGTTGCATTTAACAAAACATTTTCTTTAAACATTTGTTTACAAGTATGATTGACAACCCTACTTTACTTCTACAAATATTTCAACAAATGCATTTTGATTGTCTCTCTAAGAAATTTGTTGAGGCCGCCTCCCTGCTCATTATCCCCTTTTCATTTATGTTCAATGGTTTTCCCTGTTGAAGGTATACATAAATGTCTGGCCTACTGCTAGTCTGAACATGCATATATTACCAAACATTTGGACGAGTAATATTATTCTGGCCCATTTTCTATGTATTGTTCTATATAATAGTTTTTCACGTTTAATGTTTTTTTCTGGATGATTTGTGGTTTATAACATATATTTGACTTCATCCCTTACGTGTTGGATTTAATGTGTTCATATATAAGTTATTTTGTTGTCTCTAATTGTTCTTGCCTTTGTCATAGAGGCGTATCTTGTCCCCTCTATGGGGAATATCAGTGTTGACCAGCTCTGCTCTGATCGGTCCAGGGAGTAGATCGACAAATAAATACATTTATTTTTTTATATAATGATTTTAAATGATAAACATCTTTGAAGATTTGTAACTTCTAATATCTGAACTTAACCTGTGATGTGATAGATTAGTGCTTGTGCAACAATGACTTGACACTTTCAGTGTTGTCTTTTAGAGGAATGTTCTGCCTCCCGTGATTGGTCCAGCTGTGTGACCTGATAGACTTCCGATCAAGCAGATCACCAGCACCTGAGTGGCGACGTGTCTGTGTCCACATATTGCCTGTTCTGCTTTGTGATGCTGACTTGACAATGCCTGAACAAGATCTCTGTTAGATTGAAACGTTGCTTCATTAAAACTGTTGGGAGCTGTCGATGCAGCGTGCAGATCCTGTTTTCTGATTTTCTGAAAACACATTTAAACCATTCAGTATATAACAGTTTTGTAGAAATATTTTGTGCATGTGTGAAAAGGTTTTGTGCACATATAATTTGAATATATATATTTTGTTGCTGTAGAAATATTTTGTCTATGTGTAATATTTTCAGCAGTGATATTCCACAAAGTCTGAGAGACGGACGCACAGATTTCCTGTCTGTATATGCAGCACTGAACTTACACGCCACAAGCTACGAGTTACAAGCACAAATTGTCACTCTGTTTTTATGCCTGAGCTGACTAGCCAATCAGCATGGATATAGATACGTAGATTCATGAGATTTACCGCTGCTGTATGTTGCCACTATTTGTCTGCGCATCCACCATATTGCGGCGGTCAAGATCCACTATTAAACAAGAGTGAACAAATGTTTTTCTTAACTAGGGTTGACAAGAGGAAGTGGACACAAAGCAATGTACACTGACGCCCGGGACAGACTATGTCTGCAGAGCGTGGCGGCTGCCTCGCTGAACGACTGCGTCTTTCACGTGTGGTGACAGCATTTCTGCTGAGCTGCTGCTGTTAGCCCTTTCTTTCTACATAGAGTTTGCCTTTCATAATGCTCATTTCATTATAAATGTCATTTATATTTATTTTAGACAGAAAAAGGTTAAGAAGTGTGTGCTCATTTGTAAATGATAGTAATAATCTACAATTAAAACCCTGTATTTTATTCATTCATGGAGCAGTGCAAGTCACTGCATTTTCTACAACACTGTCCTGCAAATATTTCAGAATAAAAGCTTTGTGTTAACAAATGAAGGAATTCTGTAATTGTGAAAAAAATGTTTGAGGGCGTTTATATTGAAACGGAAGCAGGAAGTGTTAATTTAAAAAAAAAAAAAAATCTTTATTTATTTTATCTGTGACATTTTCTACAGACGTCTAGACATTGAAAGTGTAGTAATGTTGCTGACATGATGTCAATATACTGTCAATAGATCACTTTCACTGTGATGTTGCTGTGAACCGCGCGGCTCGCGGTAAAAAAATAGGCGAGACCTCGAATCTCTTAAAGAGACACAGCAAAAAACAGGTTCCACAGCCGCCTGAAAAAAAGAAACCTCTGTATACTCACACTCATATAATTCAAGACACTACCCTTACAAAAATACTGCAGTTATGAAGCTTATGTTCAGTTTTGAGAGAGAACCGTGTGTGCGTCACTATACATGATTCAAGTTTTCCTCCTCACTGGGACAGAGGTCGGAGTCCAGTTTGAATGAAGTGTGTCTTACTGTTGAGTTAAGGCAATTAAGGCCCCGTTCAGACCTGGTATTAACACGCGTCCTCAGTGATCCGATCACAAGTGGACAGCCTTAAGTACAAGTGTGAACACACTCGAGAGGCATTGAGGAAGCATTGAGATCGGATCTTTCAGACCACATTCAGGTGGTCTGTGCCCCATATGGCCACATTCTTTTAGCAGTGTGTACGCGAATGCATCCTGGTCACATTAAGGACCGCCTACTCATCTGATGTCCCGCTGGGATCCGCGGGATCACCGGTGAATAAACAGGCAGACACGGGTGCTTGTCAGCATGGAAACAGCCTCTCTGCAAAAAAATTTGCCAAAATGCTCCGTCAATGGTAAACAGTGTATTCTCCTGTTGGTGTTGACTCTTGTTTTGAGTTGTTTGGTGGATTGGATGATTGAACTCTCTATCAGTAACAAGGAACAAACAAGACATATTAGCTATTTTACACTTTATTCATTTAATACACCGTCAGGAGCCTCAGTAGCGTTGGAAGATCCATACGCAGCCACAACAGCCTGGCACCTCCTCCTCATGCTGGTCACCAACCTGGTCACATGTTGCTGTGGGATGGCTTTCCATTCCTCAACCAGGATTCGTTGCAGGTCAGCCAACGTGGTTGTGTTGGTCACTCTAACACGTACAGCACGCCCAACCTGATCCCACATGTTGAATTGGGTTGAGGTGTGGACTCTTGGCAGGCCGTTTCATTCTCTCTACTCCCACATTGAGGAGGTAGTCTGTGATAACCCTGGCTCTGTGGGGGCGAGCGTTGTCATCTTGGAGGATGAAGTTAGGTCCCAGATTGTGGAGATATGGGATCGCCACTGGCTGCAGAATCTCATCCCGATATCTCCCTGCATTGAGATGGCCTTCAATTCAACTTTGACCTGCCGTCCAACTTTGGCAGACAGAACGTGGACTCATCACTGAACATGACATTCCCCCTCATGTTCAGGTTCCATTGTCTGTGTTGTCGACACCAGCGCAAACGGGCCTGATGGTGAAGGGCAGTCATTGCAGGCTTCCTGGTAGCCTTATGAGAATACACTGTTTAGAGCATTTTAGCAAATTTTTCTTGGGCACTACCCACATAATCAGCTGTGCTGCTCATCCCACAAATGCATGATCCTTACAAGTTGGACATCATTGCGAAGGTAAATAAACAGGCTTTCCAACGATGTAAAATACAATGCCAATTAGCATTGTAACAACAGAGAAATAATCCACCAAACACAAGTTTCCGAACTTTGTTTTTCCAGTTTATATCTTGTTTATAGGCTACATATCTACAGACTATCAGACTAGGCACGCAAAGTGCATTATTATCGTACTGTCTGTGATGTGTCGGTGTTTTTGTTCCTCTGCATTGCTGACACCCAAAGACCCGCCCACCTGTTTTCTGTCCTCCCCGGCTCTCTGGAGCAGAATTCACGAATATGTAGGATATTACTACTAACATTCATGTAATATTACATCACAACGGCTGACGCATTAGCCATGTGTTATTATTTGCATATAGAGCGGGGAAGTGAGATCAGATCACAAGTGGCCACTGAAGACGCATGTGGAGACGCATTTTAATGCCAGGTGTGAACAGACGTACTTAAAGCTGTCCACTTGTGATGCGAACACTGAGGATGCATGTTAATACCAGGTCTGAACAGGGCCTAAGCCTGTCTTAGTTCGGTACAGAGAAACTTGAATTCAGTGTGTGTGAGCTTTCATAATTATACTTAACAAGCACAATGAGTCACGCACTCCCAGGTATTGTGTGTTTGTTTTGCTTGGATTACTGCTGCTGTGGCACACCTCTGTCAAATCAAAGAAATAAACTAAAAACCCATGACCACTTCATTAGAGGGTTTTCTCAGGAACTCTTGGGTATGATGTTGCAACCAATTTCGAAAGTGTGATTACAAAATACATGGTTTGCACGTAGGCCATTACTGCATTGGAATGTGCACAGAACACCACATTGTGGATGTGAAGAGATGGTGGTACAACGGAGCAGTGTTTTTTTAATCCTCCTCTTGGAGGAGATGGAAATGGAATATTAAAGACTTAAAGGCCATTTGAAGGAAATTCAGAGATTTGTTTCTAAACACATTATAAATGTTGGAAAATAATAACTGAAAACATGTGAAAAGGTTGTGAACACTGTAGTACTGGATTGTGGAGTTAGGCCGTCAAACTGTTTTCCCCCTTTTTTTTGTTCAGGGTTTTTTAGGCGGGGCTGAAATCATGGCTCGATGACACAGTGAAGCCATCCTTAACATGATCCCATCCGTATTCACAAACCTGGTTTTGGAAAGTCAAAACAGAAAGCCATGATTTATTAAGTATTATCTCGGCTAGCTCAGTCGGTAGAGCAAGAAACGTATATTCTCAGGGTTGTGGATTCGAGCACCACATTGGGCATTTGCACTTTTATCACTGTTTTTGTATTGTATTTTCATGATTGTAATCCATCCCATGCCCTATGTATATTTATTCTTTTTCTATAAACTTGTAAAAGAGATCTGGGCGAGGGGCCCGGCAGGGCCAGCGTACGCCGGAAGAGGTCCCGCGAGGGGATCCTCCCACACCGAGCAGCCGTCCCTAAGCTGCTGAGTTGAATCCATTGGTGGACTGCGCGACGGGGGCCGTTACCAGCCTCACACTGTCCGCGGACTGAGCCTCGATCAGAAGGACTCCGCGACACCGGGCAAGCGTCTTCCGTACGCCACATTTCCCCAATCCGCCCTTCGGACGGCGATTCGGTGCTGGGCTCTTCCCTCTTCGCTCGCCGCTACTGACGAATCCTGACAGGCTGCACCTTCCCCGCTTGTGGTTGTGGTTTCAGCCATGGATGTATTAAGAGATGTTTCAGGTTTCAGGTTTCAGGTTTCGGCGCCTTCAGCGGACACGCCCCCAACGTCTCAGAGCAGAATACTAATTATTTTTACTTGATTTTGAAAGTTAATTTTATATACTTGGCGATTTTTTCAATCATTCAAATTTGGCTGGGTGGTTAGTAACACATTTTTCTGTGGAGTGACAAACCCAGAATGCATATTTATTTTTGCTTTACACAAACTTTAAATTAAATCCTAGTAGCCTATTCATAAACTTTTTAAGACTTAAAGTCGTCCACTCCAGTTAACAAGTCTCTGGTGATAGGCTCGATGCTGATGTCACTCTAACGCGCCAAAGGTAGACAATGGAGTAGCCTAATGCGGTCAAACAAACGAAAAATCGTTAAAATCTTATGGATTGATCTTTTTCATTTCTCCCATAATAACATTCTGACGAATCATTAGGCCAGCAGGCAACTTTTGAGGACTGTATGACAATTGGGTTAGTCTGAACTGCGACAAACTGTTAATCAATAACAGGTAAGTACATAGAGATGTGTATGTATATATGTATATATATATATATATACATATATATATATATATATACAGTATATATGTATATATATATACATATATACTGTATATATATGTCTTTTACCCTCTCCCTCCATTATTCCGTTATATTGCAATGTTATATTATGTTGTATTTTTAAATGATCAGGGATAACTCCCAGTAAAGGGTTATTTAAATGGCTACATAAATCTCATCCCAGTATGATATAATTTGTTACAAGAAGCAGAAAGTATGGACAAAATTGGAATCTGTTTCTCTGCAATCCCTCCAGATGATGACTAACCTCACTATTAGCTTCCATTTAAATTCTCACCAGCTATTAGAGAAAGTCACCAGGTGTGACTCAGAACAGATGTCCTTCTAAGTTGCCATAGAGATTTCTTGCTGTTATTATGCTTCACATTTTCTTTTAATAGGAAATGATTCATGTTGTTCCATTGATTTGAGAATGTGATAAATCACCGTCTCACCAGAGTTGCCAAGCTGAACGTCAACAAAGCACCGTTCTATTGCTGATTTTATTTTATTAGTTCCCTAATGTTTATTAATAAATTGTCTAATTTGTAGATACCTAAAAAAGAATCAGTGTCTGGGAGGCCAAACTCCTCTTTCATCTGGGGAAATGACTTCATGGAATTTGATTTGAGATTTGATTTGGCTGATACCTTCTACATTTGTAAGGTGCTTATGGAATAGTTATAGCTCACTAGCACAAACAACACTGTTAGTTTATGATAAAGTGGATCTATAAGTAACGTGTGATAGGCATCATTATACCTACTGTAATGATTACTCTCACATTTAATATCTACAGTCTGGCTTCAATTCACCACCTCACCATCTGTGTCTCCATAATGTGCGGCACGCATGGGTCAAAGTTTCCCTGAATGTGCACACATTCTCCCGTCAAGTTTTTTTTTATAGATCACAACTTTTGCGTGGGAAGTGCAGGCCTACGCACATTTCAGGCCCCGTTCTGCACGTACACAACGGTTATAAATGACGCCCCTGGTCTGTCGTTTGGTAGCTAATGGTAAAGTTAACTAGTTCACTCATTTTTTGTAGTTTTAGTTGACCCATAAATAAAAAAATAAATCTACTCTATACTGACATGTGGAAAGTGATGCCAGCGTCCCTGGTCTCTAAAGTTCCTTTTGTTAAAATAGTTAGGCGCTGCTCAGTGGACAACCAGATGCTGCCCATAGGTGGCGGTTGTAAACAATACCCAGGTAAGATGGGGGACGGTTATCCCATTAGTTATGACGTAATGTGGCATCTACTGTTTTATGTCTATGGTGGTGACCCCCTCCCGTTGTTCCTTGATGTATTAATGTCTTCCTGTCTATTTCGTTCTGTAAATACATTTGTCTTGTAATCTTCTGTTATCCACCTGTGGTAAAGAATAACCAACTGGTACATCTTTACCCCAACATCATCCTAGAAAAAAGGAAAGGAGTGGTGAATAGCAAGTAGCTACTGACAAACCACACAACTTGTAATCAGGCAAAGGATAGTAGTCCAATTGGTTTTCCTGACTAACACAACACTAGTCTTTGAGTGACAACTAGAGTGTTTGAGTTAAGGGTGCGACGTCTCTCCTGATCTTTATTAGAGGCCTAATTTACTGGGAAAAACATAATTTCCCTTCTCAACAACATGTGGTAACAGACTTTGTCCACAGATTGATGAAACTGTAGGATCCCTGTAAGACAGTGTCTTTATATAGAGTATACTGTAGGTAAAAATGCAGGGCCCCTGTTGTGGTGCTTGGCCTTTTAGTTGACATTGTGCTTTAATGGTGTATTCCGTAACCAATTATCAATTAATCAGATCGCTACATACAAAACCTGGGCCCGCCTCTGCTCACATGATAATCCAGACTTGTCGAAGTTCAGCCCTGACCAATGTGTGAAGGTCATTCTAACAGTATCCAGCTTACATCGAACACTCATAAAGTCAGAAGCAACTTTTAGTGTTTGCGGTAAAGGTTATAAAAACCGAGCAGTAAAAACTTCCTGGCAGTAGCCTGAGATAGTAGGGGTCAAAGCCAAGGAGCGGTGTCTGTCACAACAAACATGATCCCATACTATCAGTTGTTATCAGTACAGCAATTATTCTCTGACTGGAAACAACAGAGGAAGCTGGAGGAGGGAGGAATGGTCACATGCAAGAACATTTGGTGGAGTCAATGGAGAGTTGGTGGAGTATGATATATAGGATCATGATATATAGCATGGTATTCCAAAGAGCCAAATGGGCTACTTATGAAGGGAATTTGATTGAGACTGATCTGTGAGGAGACGGTCGTAAATGTACAGAACCTGTAACTACCTGTTGCCAGTAGATGGCGCTATGACTATGTTTCAAATTTGGCATGTAGATGTAATTCATCTGATATCACATGGTGAATAGGCTATGTTTCTGAAAATAGGGCTGTATTAATATGGAAATGATCAGGCTTCATTCAACAATATAATAATATGAATAAAAATATTATATTTAAATACACATATATATTATGTAATACATCATATATACAGTATATATCAATTGTATTCCATACATTTTGGATTCTTGTCTACATGGGCTTCTAAGCCTATATTTAATATTTTTCATTATATATTCTTCATAATATTTTTATATTTTAATTATTATTATATGTACAGTGTATTTGTTAATATTTTATAAATATTATTCCATACATTCTGGATTCTTTTCTATGTGGGCTGTGAAAAACTGAAAAATGTGTTTCTGAGTCAAAGTGACTCAAAATGATGGAGCAGGTCACTTCTGTGTGGAGTTTGCATGTTCTCCCCATGTTAGCGTGGGTTCTCCAGCTTCCTCCCACAGTCCAAAGACATGCAGGTTAGGTTCATTGTTGACTCTAAATGTCCCGTAGGTGTCAATGTGAGCGTGAATGGTTGTCAGCCCTGTGATAGCCTGGCGACATGTCTGGGGTGTACCGCGTCTTCGCCCAATGTAAGCTGGAATCGGCGCGTCTCAGCTGCGTCTCTTCTAGAGATTCGAGGTAAGGCTATTTTTGACGCGTGCTGAGCGGATCACAGCAACAACAGACAGTGAAAGTGATCTACTGACTGTATATTGACATCATATCAGCTACATTACTACAGTTTCCATGTCCGTATCTGTAGAAAATGTTACGGAGATGAAAAAATATAAAGACTTATTTTGAAATCAACACTTCCTGCTTCATTTCAAAATAAAAGCCCTAAAGCGGGTTTTCTTTGCACATAATTCCTTCATTTGTTAACACAAAGCTTTTATTCTGAAATATGTGCCGGACAGTGATGTGGAACAAGCAGTGACCTGGAAAGCATCATAAATGAATACAGTACGGAGTTTTAAGTGTGGATTATTACTATTATTTACTAATTACCACACGTTTCTGAACCTTTCTCTGTCTAAAATAAATATAAATTATATTTATCATGAAGTTAAATGGCCATTAAAAGGCAAACTCTATGCAGAAAGAAAGGGCTGACAGCAGCAGCAGAAACACAGCTGACAGGCAGCTGACGCGCAGCCAACAAGCGTCTAGTGTGAACACCAGACTCCTGCATCACGCAGCCACCACGCGACGCAGACGCCACGCGCTCCTGATGCGGGTAGTGTGCCCACGGCTTAAGTCAATAAAGTCAGTTGATTGTGCCTTTGGGCGCCTCAAAGGACGCTGGTGTTGCCTTCTAAAAGAATGTGATGCCCACATAACTTTGGTAAGCCGCAAAGTGTCTGCTTGCTGTGTGTTACATAATTACTGAGAGGTACTTAATGAGGAATAGCTTGAGAGACAATGGAAGAGTGACAGAGGAGGAAGAGGATGAGGGTGTGGGACATGCACAGCTGCAACACAGTGACATCAGAAATGCACTGTGTAGCTACTTTTCTACAATATGAATGTAGAACAATACAGGCCATTGTGAGCTTCCCGAAGGCTGGACCAAAGCCTGAAAACAGAGTTCAGTTTTCTTTGGATGGGTGTTTTCTCCCTTCACTTTGTCATTCATGTGTGTAGGAGCTCCCCTATTCTGAAGGCTTTGTTTGATTAAAAATGGATCAAATGGAAACACTTTTGCTTTAAAATGCTGTTTATTGCCTGTTTAACTTGTGATAAATGTAACGTTGCCACATCTGTGCAAAAAAAAACCTTTTGTCTCCATTTAGAAAATAAACTGTCATCAGTTCAACAGTGTTTTTTGGTAGAACTTACAATACAAAAATACAACTTTAAGCAGTATAACAATCAAAAATGAAAATTTGTAAGTGAGTGCTTTTCTTTATAGGACATATTCACCTGATATGTAGCCGAGAAGCTTGAAAAGGAGGTAGCATATTTCTCGAAAATGTAAACACACAAAGAAGTCTTGTTCTTCTAATAAAAGATAACACAAAACCAAAAATTACCTTCTGCATAACAATTCAAACAACGCAAATAATGAAAGTGCATTAAAGGCCTAAACAAACAAAAGCCTTTCACAATTTGAAACAAAAGTAACCTACAGGTTGTAGTAGTCCTGCTTACTATTAACATAATGAAGAACGGATGAAGTGCTGGGATTTTCATTTTGGGAGGATGGTCATTGTGACCGGTGCTGATGTGGAGCGATCATAGGCAGCATGCCAGTAGGCTGAGTTGGCTGATACAGCGGTGGCATAGACCAGGCACTAGGGGTTGATGTTGATGGGGGTGTTGCCATCCAGGGTGGTATTGTTGAGGAATGACGTTGGATCAGGAGTGCCCATTAGTTGCAGAAACATCTGGTTGGTGGCCTGCTGCTGTGCCTGCATAGACTGTAATCTTCTCTCCTTTGCCTCCTGGGTTAGCCTTTGTGCTACTCGGTTAGCCTTTGTGCTACTGGGTTAGCCTTTGTGCTAACATTACTGGGTGTTACAAATAGCTTACCTACGCATCAGTGTCTCTTTTGCCATTTTCATGAGAAGAACGATGCTGCTTATGCTATCAGGGTCCACATTGTTCCGGTGGCACAGTGTTGCACAATGGTCTGCGTCATCGCTGATGTCCGACAACACAGCAACAAAACAGCTAATTTAAATAATAATGTTTGAATTTACATACGAGTTGATTTAAATATTGAAAACAACACATCTGTATGCTACTCGCTTCTAGGCTTTGGCATTGCTCGCAGATCATTTATTTGAATTTTAAATCAAAAACATATTTTACCTGGCGGACTACCAGAGTCACCACTCTTTGAGAATGACTTTGAGAACGGTGTACAACAATACATCCATTCATTTAGAACACTGACAGTTTAATTATTTTTAAGGAAATACCAACTTATTATTTATTTATTTGTAAATAAATTCTGCATATACCAGTGATCTGCAAAACCAAATAATTATTTTCTAGAAATGGAAATGTCTGAGCATGACATCGATTATGTAGATAACAAACTCTTAAATCTTCCAAAGCGACTGAACCAGTCTCTTAAACACAATGGAAGCTATTATGAGAAGACAAAAAGTGACTAGTGTCAGTTTACTAGATGTGAACAATAGTGGGACGAGCCCAGCGCACCACTTAGGCGTCTCACTTTAATTCACTTACACAACTCAGTAAAAGCACTCACAAAGGCACCTGACTGGATGTTTGAATCTGCACTACATTAGCATGCACATGTAACTCCATGTGAACAAAAAGAAACGGTTTTACTAATTATATTGTACAAACACAGAAAATATTGTCAAAGGAATATGACCCTTCTGTCACACACACAGGAATGCACGCGCACACACACACGCACAACCACACACACATTATTCCCTACTTGGTTTCCTCATAGCTGAGTGTATTAGATAACAAATTCCCAGAACTGGAAACCTTTGCTGCACTCTCGTTTGTGGAAAGCACCAGACAATTGGCGGTGTAACACTATTGTATTTGGTGTGTTTTTGGTGGCAGCAGGTTTAGATTTTGGCCCAGTGCTTTGGGAATATGTATCGTCTTCTCGTCTTGCCTCTCCTTAGTCCCCACGAGACCCTGAGGGAGGTAAGATTACGAGAATGACGGTGTTTTGGAGGAGGGAGATCTTGTTAATGCCTGAGAAACCTGAAAGGAGCCGCTATCACCAACAGACTCAAGTGTGAAAACTGCGACTGAAGTCTTGGCGAGCGTGGTTTCATGTGAGGGAGTATATCCTAATAACAGCCACCCTTTTATTGGGTTCATTAGGTCCTCTCTCTAAAATGAATGAGCCACGCAATTTTACTGGAGAACCCGGAGTTGCTGCTTACTAAAGCTTACCAAAGCATGGTGTGCATGCATGAAAGGAAAGAACGATAAAAGGAACACATAAGTGTGTTCATTAAAATTATTATTTTTTTTTTTTACTAAATTTGTAATACAACGAGAAACCCAAGTCTTTCATCCAGGTCAGCGCTGTTCATGTCCGTGCGTTAAGATTCAGTTTCACCTTACAATCAGCTGTTTATTCGTGTCCCGTGTTCACAACGTTAAGATTCATTTTTCACTGTACAAACTTGGTAGTTTTTAGCCCAACCATGTTGTTTTTTTCCTAAACCTAAGTAAGTGGTTTTGTTGCCTGAACCTAAACAAATGTTTGTTTGAATTCACAGCATTAAGCATGTGTTGCTTCACACGTGTGTGCCACATGCATCGATTCATGAAACTCTGTGTATGCACAAAAAATAGAAATACGCATACTGTTATGCCACTGTGAATGCAACTCTCACACGACGGCAGACTCCAGCTGCTAGACTGTTTATTCAAACAACAACTCTCTTCTTCTGACGTAAAACTTTTTTCTTTTTCTCCACTTCAAAACCGGACAAAGTGACCATTTGGAACACATTCTTCAACAGGCATTCCATCATGAACAAACACAAAGCAGATGATTAAAAACAGGGCAAAGCCAGCTCCACTCAAAACGCCAAAAGCCTTCGTCCGCATTCCCTGTCAAGCCACCACATAGAGGTGAGCAACATACTCATTGTCATTGAAAATATTTACCGGCAGAATCACTGGAACTGGGCAAAAAGCCTGGAATTCAGTCAGGACCAAAATAGACACTAGCTCACCTCTGTTATCACCCCCCAAAAAAACAAATCACGACAAAAGAGATAATCAATTCTAACTGGTATTTCCAAACAAACCCCAGATAGCCCAAATCAGTAAAGGAATGACCAACAGCTCAAACCCCCACAGAGATAGTCAACAACATCCCATTCCTCTGTACCAACAACTAGTTCAATGGCAAAGGGAGATGGACTGACTCAACGACCAGTATACTATTGTTCAGTAAGGAGAGAAATAAGACTCCGTCACTAGTAGCATGCTTTTTGATGGTAAAATGTTTTATTTTATACCAGGGATAAATATAAAATTACACGATAAAAACAAAATAAAGAAAAATTCCCCCGGTACCCCGTGGACTCCCCCGGGGGGGGGTTTGCATATTTTTCACCCCTCATGGTGATGCCTGATCATTACAACAGGCAGGAATGAACATAGCCACCTTGGATGCAGAAAGAGCCTTTGATAGGGTAAACTGGATATTTCCCTTTATATTCATTTAGCTGACGTTTTTTTATTCAAAGTGACATTCAGTATAATAAGTGCATTCTACCACGTGGATACAACCCAATCATGCCAGTACATCGACTTCACTGAAGTGCTTCAATGTTGCATTTAGAAATAACAGCAGATAGGTGTTTTCCACAGTAGCCCGTCTGATGAGGAGGTCCCGTTTGTGCAATCAATGAAATTCTTAACGTGTTTTGACCTGAATTATTTTGCAAAGCGGACGTCTCTCTGCTCTGTTCGTCTCTGCAGGACACAACCTCTCGGCTGAGCGTGCCACGTGCACACACACACACACGCACACACAGATAAAGAGCCACACAATGTTTGCCATTGGTGTGTGAATGAGTATCTAGATCAGATCCTGATGGGCAGGTTGGCTCCGTGCCATCAGTGTATGAATGTGTGTGTGAATGGGTGAATGCTGCCATCAGTGTGAGAATGGGTGAATGCTGCCATGTAGTGTAAAGCGCTTTGAGTGGTCGGAAGACTAGAATGGAGATATATAGATATATAAATGCAAGTCCATTTACCAAGATGTTTTCTGATAAGTTTGGCTCACAGTGCAGACTCTGGCTCCAAACGGCATCAAAATATCAAGACGGCAGCTCATTTGTGCCTTCACTTTTGTATGTATTTTGTATATATATACAGTCTATGATCCATATGTAAAACCAAAACATTGATCCGGGCCTAATTCATACATTAAGTCAATAATTGTCAAAATATCTGACTAGATATTATGCATTTTATTCTTTGACATATAGCCTACCGACCCTACAGACTATATTATCTACAACCGTCCTGACAATGCGCAGCAACAGAGCGATGTTGTTACTGCACTAAATGAGTTTATCAGTCAGCTGCCAGGTGTTAACAATACATCAACAAGCAGCAGACATTCTTCGGAGTGCAATGATGAAACAATGCTCTTTGTTGTGCTCGGTGTTTCCTTTATGTGCTGGGTTCATACAGGTGGCTCATAGTTTCTCATTGTCTCCGCCAGCAATGTGGAAAATAAAAGAGCTGCATTGTGTTGTCTTTGTGTGCTTGTGTCTAAAAGGAACAATAGACCATGAAACAGCATTACACTGAACAGTTCACAGAGTGTCTTTGCAGGGAGGAAACAGTCTCCTTCAACCTCATCAAACCCAACATGCTGCTCTCTTTTCTGCCACAGCGTGGCACCCTCACTACTCTACAACCCTCAATACTCTACAACCCTCACTACTCTACAACCCTCAATACTCTACAACCCTCACTACTCTACAACCCTCAATACTCTACAACCCTCAATACTCTACAACCCTCACCACTCTACAACCCTCACTACTCTACAACCCTCACTACTCTACAACCCTCAATACTCTACAACCCTCACTACTCTACAACCCTCACTACTCTACAACCCTCACTACTCTACAACCCTCACTACTCTACAACCCTCAATACTCTACAACCCTCAATACTCTACAACCCTCACCACTCTACAACCCTCACTACTCTACAACCCTCACTACTCTACAACCCTCAATACTCTACAACCCTCACCACTCTACAACCCTCACTACTCTACAACCCTCACTACTCTACAACCCTCAATACTCTACAACCCTCACCACTCTACAACCCTCACTACCCTACAACCCTCACTACCCTACAACCCTCACTACTCTACGACCCTCACTACTCTACGACCCTCAATACTCTACAACCCTCACTACCCTACAACCCTCAATACTCTACAACCCTCACTACCCTACAACCCTCACTACTCTACGACCCTCACTACTCTACAACCATGATCTGTTCCACACTCCACGAGGACATGGTTAACAGTGCAACACGTCACAAGAAATGTTAAGCATGATGTAAAGTTAAGAAGAGGACATTTAAAAGATAACTCCCTTTATATGACTGAAACAATAAAGCATGTCAATAAGATCAACTAAATTGTGTATTCAGCAGCATTGAAACACAGTCGGCCTATCGCTGATCAGAGAGCAGGAGGGGACTGAACAGGCTGATGCTCATCAGAGTACCGGACCGTCTCCAGAGCTGCTCCAGAATATACGGAGGGCCTTTTGATTTTCTCTCATCTTGGATTTATATTTTTTTTCAGCTATTTTTTGTGAGATTTAATACAAAAAAAATATATAAATATTTATATCGAAAGGATTGCTTTGGTGTGTGCCATAAAGGTGTGTCAGTTGTGAGTCACATAATACGCGTGGGTCTTTATAGGTTGAGTCATAAATTAATTAATGAATGACTCAACCTATAAAGATCCAATTAAAGACCCAATTAATTAATTAATTAATTAATTAATCATGAGTCATTATTGTGTGACAGGTTGAAATGATGAAGTGATGACATTTTGGACAGACATTATGTAAATACAACATACAACCGTGTTGGGTGGATCTTCAGTGCTGTTTTATGTGCAGTGTAGCTGCAGTTCAGCTGAATCTTTGAACAGATCAGGTCCAGTTTAACGTTGTAAACTCCTGTAAGTTCCAGTCTAGGGTTGACTTTATTAATCCCACTGCTACAGCAGTTTAGCAAAAAAGACAAAAAGAATATTGTGCAAAAAGCTATACAATAATTATCAATACAATAGCTTATCAATATACAAAGCTTAGCAATATGCAAAAATAGCAATAAGCTAAAGTTAGCAATATAAAATGAGAGGATTTACTGTACATGTACTGTATGTGTCATGCTGTGAGGTGGACAAGGAAACATGCTGAGTTGAAATACTGGCTTCTCTGACAACAATGCTTCAGCCAGTATGTTCTCAGACGTTGCTTTGACATTTCCGGAATGGAAATGTCAAAGCAACGTCTGTTTTTGTTTTGGTCGGTGAGATCCGGTCCATGGCCCATTTCAACACCCCGTTATCGCGTATGAAACGAATTGGCATGCAAACACAGCCTTCTGCTGCACATCTCAAAATGACTGCAACTTGACTGGTTGGCAGAGGCATACAGGTACGAGGCACTTATTCTAGTTTTTATTATTATTATTATTTGTGCCTTGAGAGTCTTGTGCGGAATGATTGTAATTACAGTCAGAAAAAGACTTTGGCTGTGATTGATTTGGTCAGCTGCTTGAAGACTGATGAAAGATGTGCTGCTGTGTCGTGGAATGTGAACAGAAGAAACAGCAATAGACTGATAAAATCTGTTTATTACTGAAAGAACAGAGCAGAAAGGAGGCAGAAGACAAATATAGATATATAGTATTTGGATCTAAACAGATGAGTCAATCCGGGCCACATAAACAGATATGTCTCACTTTTTTTATTTAACTGTCTCAATGTGTAGACAATGGTGAGCAGAAGACCAAAGGTGTAATATCAGTAGTGTCTTCATCGCATCACTTTCTCACAGCGCTAATCTCAACACAATGCGTATCAGACCCAGCCATCTCTCTCACACACACACACACACACACACACACACACACACACACACACACACAAACCAAATCCAGCTGAGAGATAATAACTAAAGTGGTTGTATCCTCAACTACTGAGGTAAGAGTTGACAGAAACTCAGCTGCTGAATGTGGAGGACTACACGCATACGATCATGAATACAGGAGCTATATCTGCTACAGAAATGACATATCCTGAATCTGAACGTATTCCGACGTTCCCTTTTGTCTTTTACCTCTTCAAGCAGGAAACACGTTCTCGTCCCAACTCGTCACATACTGACGCTTTGCCAGACCCCTCGGCGTTACTTTTCAGTCGCAGTAAACACGGGGTTAATGTTGTGAATTAAGCAAAAACACGTGCTTAGATTCAGACAATGAAACAACTTAGTTAGGTTTAGGAAAAACACCATGGTCGGGCTTAAAAACTACGACGTTTGTACGGTGAACATGTGACTTTGCGTTGTGAACACGGGACACAAACAGCGGTCTCCAGTGGTTAGACCATCCACCTCCCCTCCCGCCTGCCCTGTGTCTCTTTCACTCTTTAAACTATGTCTCCACGGCACTTTCCCTCAGTGGTTCCCGTTGCCACGGATGGGTTTACTTTGTAGTTAACAGAACGCCCAGTGCGTTTCATACCCGCACCAAACGGGTGCCTTGTGCGGCGGTATCGATGGCTGTGACAAAGCGTCGGCATTTGACGCCCTGGGAATGAGAACGGGCTGATATAGTCTAGCGCCCCATAAAAATTAAGCCAGATGTAGGGATTAGTGCCAGATGTTGTGAGGAGGGTCTTTCACCGTGGCACAGGAAGTGTGATGACAGCAAAGGCGGCACACTCCCACACACACTGCTGTTCTACTCTCACACATTCATATGCACTGTGAATATGTATCTCTATCAGTAAACAACAATAATAATATCAACATGAAACATCTGTAAGGAAGTGGTGATGATGATCGGGGGTGCACACAGTCCAAACTGGATTCCTGTCAACAGAGAGAGAGAGAGAGAGAGAGTTTTTAAAAACACTGTTTTTACATTTATTACATTACACTGGTTAAATGCCCCACTTCATAAATGCAAACACGTAATTATGTTAAGAAAAATATTTCATCATTATTAAAAGAGAAAAGAGCACCTTCAATAAACAAACATATTTTAAGAAGTGACCATGCCTTTCATTTTTGAGTCCCACTTCCACTCCAGTATTATACATGAAGAGAAATCGTCATTACAGTAACAGAATATTGATTCATATTTGATCAGCGCTGCCTAGTTTGACCGTTTGATCGGAGTTCGTTAGTGATTGACAGCGGCTCAGAGACGGCAGACTCCAGCTCGGCTCTGAGTGGTTGTTTTCCTCCGGTCTGTGAAATCTTGCAGATGCCATTAGGAGCACCGGAGGGCACATGATTTTTTTCAGATGACCTGTCTCATGCACTACTTTCAGGATATAGTGACTGTTTTTTTTAATCAGATTTGCTCCATTTCTACCCACTGCTGCTTTAACACTCACTGTGGTCACTGTAGAATGTCAGCCAGCTTCTCCTGGTAATACTCATAGTTTTCTTTGCAGTCCTCCCACAGGTTCAGAGGTTGTTCCTCGGTCTCCACAAACGTATCCCAGGTGTAGGAGAAGTCCAGAGGCTTCATCACCCTCAGCTTACAGCCAGCAGCGTGCAGGTCCCTCATTCCGGCCTGGATCTCTGATTCCTCCCACTCAAACAGCCGAGCAGCAAAGATGCTCAGCTTGATGTTTTTCCTGGCCTTCAACACTTCAGCTATCTTTGCCGCACAAGCAGTGCATGGACTGGACGACACATACCTGAAAGGAAGGTGGCAGGATGAAGAGATACGCTTTTAATTTTCCAAAAAAACAATTTCACACATCTCTCATTGTATCAGTGCAGTATAAGGATAACAGATGAAGATGTGATTTCATTTATGGACATAGAACTTTTCGTTTTTGGGTACAACTGTGTTGCTAAAAGGGGCACTCCACTAAGTTAAGTACTTAAGTAACGCCACTTCCGTAGTCATTATAAGCCAAACCAGGATCTTTTCATAAACCTAACTAAGTAATTTTGTAAACCTAAGGACGTTGTTTCCTGCTCCAGTTTATTTTGAAAAGACTGCAGTGGATAGTGACGTTCTCAAAATACAGTACAAACGTATTTTCATTGCTTACAGATAGTCTCCACGAACTATGAGAAGAAGCTACATTTAGCTTATTTTAGTTTTTTTATAATCTTACCAAATTAAAGTATCACAGAGTAGTTTGTTCTTTAATCCAAATGTATTAATTCCAAATTATGTGAATGCACATTTGCACAAAACACAGAAAAGGTAACAACTCTAACAAGCAAAGGCTCTCCAAGTCACAAACGCATAGACAAAAGGCCGAGGAGCTTTCTGTCTGATTTCTATCCTATGATCATATGATGATATAGGCATTTGCATTTCTCATCTTTAAATGCACTATATGCATGGTATTCAAAGAGACTGTTAGCACCAATTCAACATATTCTATTATGAGACCCTGAGTCAGCACATATGAATGCTTTTTAAGCATTTCACATCTGGAAGTAGCTTACTTGAGGAATAAGTCTTTATTACTTTCAACTTTGACCTTGTTTTTCTGTGACTTTTCTATTTTCAGAGGTTACTTCACATTAGTTTGTATTACTCCAGTACACTGGGTGCACTGCCATCCAATAGCCAGCAGAGGGCCACAGAACAGTATGAAACTTTTTCATACTGTACATAGTTTGATTGTTCCATAGTTTGTTTAGCTCTGAATTGCAATTGATAGTGGTTTATGTATTACAACAGACCCATAATATATTGTGGGTATATATGCATGTGGCTGCACAATGTATACTAACTATAACTAGATATTGTGTATTTTATTTATTGTTCAAATTTGACATTTGTCAGTTTACAGTTTAGATGATGTTTTGACACAAGAAGCTTGTTGTGAAATATATTTGAAACTCACGTTTTGTTGATTTGTGCATTTAAGAGCATAATCTATATGAACGCCAATGACAAAATATTCCAAAACGGCCATAATAACAAGGACTGCAAATAAGTTATGTTTTAATTTTCCTCATTCTCTATGCCACATACCATCTGACAGTTTAAGAGAGGTATCTACCAGGTGACTGTGTATTTGACTTCAGGGTCGTATTGCGGCAGGCACTGTGTGAAGAAGGCCTCCTCAGCATGAGACCCGGAATGCTCATCCTCCAGATATCCCCTCAGTAGCCCGTCGGCTGTGTCCCCTACAGCTACCAGGTAACACAGGAAGGTCTTGTTGCGGCCCGAGGAGTATTCCACGTTCTTATACTGGAACTTAAAGGCAAAAGGATCGATCCGGTCTCTGTGTAAAACAGAATAAATGAAAGAAACATTAGTAAGTTAGTTTTCATATTCTGACATGATGCAAAGCCAATATGGGACTGTTTCAGTTATATCTGATATTGTCAATTAGCTTTTTAGTCATTCTCTGTGGATCTGCAGTAAGGTCAGTTATAGCTTTTTCTCTGAAACTCCAAGAAAAGTCAGATTTCCTTCTATTGTTCAAACGAGCTATAATTGTCATTTTAATAAAAAAAAAATGTGTAAATCACTGTCTATGTCCCTGTATTCCAGGGGCATTGTTTCAGCAAAAAACAAGGTATGGCAACATGACATCAAAGACCTACTATACTATTAACAAACTGATCACGTCTCAGTTCTGCTCCTGCCTGCCCATAGGCAGACACTCAAACGTGACTCACAGGTGACCAATCAGACTCGACTTTGCGCAACTGCTTCAGCACTAGGGAGTGGTGTGTGTTTAATGACAACAACATAAACACATACATTGACACGGTCATTGGCTACGTCGTCAAATGCATTGATGACATCGTACCGATGATTACTGTACGGACATTCCCAAATCAGAAACCCTGGGTCAACGGGGAAGTCCGTGTTAAACTTAAAGCACAGGCCGCCGCCTACAACTCAGGTGATTTGGATGAGTACAGGAAATCCAGGTATGCGCTCCGGAGTGATATTAGCAGTAATAAAGAGACAATACAGGGACAAAGTGGTGTCTAACTACCAGAGCTCTGACACCAGAACCATGTGGACTCGACTAAGAACCATCGCAGACTACAAGAGGAAAAACAGCCGGTCTGAGGTAATGTCTGCATCTCTCCTAGATGAACTGAACACCTTCTATTCACAGTTTGAGAACAACTCTCTGGCTGAGGAGGACCAAAAGGCCCAGGACCCCTCCCCACTAATAATATATCATGATGCTATACTAATGATGTGTGCAGATCTTTTAAAAGGATCAACCTACTCAAAGCACCTGGACCTGATTGCATCCCTGACCGAGCTCTCCGGGTGTGTGCAGACCATCTGGCTGATGTCTTCTGTAGAACGGTATTGAATATGTTTACCAGTATTATATTGGCCCGTGGTACACACATTCACCAGGGTGTTAATTATCTCCTCATTACTTGGGATTACTGATACTATATTTCGTGCTGACTCGCTCATAGTGAGACACACGTCTAGCAGCACCAAGATCTGTACGGATAATGACCTAAAACCAAGATGGCAGCAGCGCCGTGATGACGTCAGATTTCATTCCATATTCTCAGTTTCATTCAATATATTCAGGATTACATTCAATATTCTCAAATTTCACATAATAAAATATATATAATAATTTCCTAAACAGCATGCCATAATACATATATATATACATACATACATATATATATGTATGTATGTATATATATATATATATATATATGTATGTATATATATTAGTACTTCTCATTATGTAACAATGAGAAGTACTAACATTTTTTACATACATATACATATTACATACTACATTCCTATTTACACCTCTATATATACATATATATATATATGGAGCCAATCCCAGCTGACATTGGGCGAAGGCGGGGTAGACCCTGGACAGGTCACCAGACTATCACAGGGCTGACACATAGAGACAGACAACCATTCACACTCACATTCACACCTACAAGACATTTAGAGTCAATGAACCTAACCTGCATGTCTTTGGACTGTGGAAGGAAGCCAGAGAACCCAGAGAAAACCCACGCTAACACGGGGAGAACATGCAAACTCTACATAGAAGGGCCCCAAGCCGGGTTTGTAAAGATCGCTGTGTAAAAATATAGAGGAATAATGTCTCCCTGAGTCTATGATATCAGCATTAATATATCATCATCAACTATTGTCTATGTAGAGATAAAGAGGAGTAATGTCTACCTGAGCAGAGAATCAAGTCTCTCTTCCTCTGTTGTGTTGGAATCATAGCTTCTCTTCATTTTGTTGACATAGCCAGGCTGGCCACACGTGTTTTTAGTGCATGTGAGCGTGCCCCACTGGCTAGCACATGGCCGCCGCTCTGCACTGCTTTCATAAGGCAGTTAACAGCTGATCCCACTATGGTGCCTTTGCGGAAGCATAGCACCCACCCTCTGTTCCCTCAGAAGTTAACACTGTTGGCTCTGTCAGCACTGTCGTCCTTGTTTTTACTGTTAGCACCGTTAGCTGCGAGCCGCTGGCGCAACCGTCGCCATGTTGAGAGCCATGTGTTGAGAGCCATGTGTTGAGAGCCATGTGTTGCTCACGCAGGCGGTCTGGCCCAAGCGTAACTCTGTGAAACATGGACACAGTATAACGTCAGTGTGTCTCTTTCACTCCTTAAACTACGTCACCACAGCACTTTCTCTGAGCGCTTACAGGTGACGCGGATGGGTTTATATTGTGGTTAATGGAGAGCCCTGTGCGTCTCATACCGCCACTAAAGGGTGCCTTGTGCGTCAGTATCGAACGCCGACCACTGTAACAAAGCGTCGGTATTTGACGGGCTGACATTATGCATGTGTTTCATTAAGATGCATTATCTATGTCAAGCAAGTTTCGAGCATAGCATACTGAAATGAACTGCAAACCAATGAACAGACCAATGAAAACAAAATAAAATAACAGCGTGACTTGCAGGAATTAGGAAATAATAATCATTAACAAATGCTGTGTGCCGGTTATAGTTACTTGGCTGACCTTACGAAACCGCGTTGTGATCTTTTATATGATAGCATCTACAGCTGTGTGAGATAGAAGCACAGCACCTGTTTCTGTTAAGTGCGAGTCAAGCGAACATGAAGGAAGGTGAGACGGGTGTCAGGTTGTAATGGTGGAGGCAGCAGGCAAAGAAGAGCTAATTTTACACCGTCTTCGTGGTTGGAGACTGGAATTCCACTGCAGTATTATTAGACTGGTTTTCATATAACTCAGCTCTCATTTAAGGTTATATTGATAACATTTTTATGTAGACAAAAAAATTAAAAAACACACAATACATCCACAGCTTTTAGAAAAGTGCAGAATAAAAGTATGGCTTTTCCTCAAAAAAAATATTATGACTGAATTAATCGTTATCTTAATCTCTGTGGAAGATATCTAACGTTTGAGTCCCACTTCCAACAAGGCTTGTGAGCCAATAGTATAACGACATTGGAATCACGTGGTGTCGGCTACGTTAGCATCTTAGCATTAGTGACGGTTGCATCCAGTTACTGTTAGGCCTATACAGCAACCGGATCAGAACGCTTGGGACAGAATCATTCCTGTACAAATGCTGTTTAAAGAATTTGCTTATAGTAATCAAGTAGTCTGCTTACAATGTTCATTTTGGGTCTTTCCATGCATGACAACATATAGAAAAACATTTTAAACTACGTTAGACTAATGTTAGTTGAGTTTTTCTTTTGTTTTTTTTACTTTATTCCCTTGATGCTTTGCCTCGCGGACCGTCTGCTCTCTGGCTGGATACCTGTGATGTGTGTACATTGATATCACTATGGGAAAAGGAAAGTCATTTTCTCTGAATGAAAAACGAATGTGCACGAGAAACTCATTGAACTGAATGAACTCATTCATTCACAACCTTTCTGTGTCTCTCATCTCTACTGGCTCCTACTCTATCAGCTGACTATGGGTGGTTCACTCTTAGATAACCAAACAGATTCTACCACGTTCTCCCTGAGCCAATCATATCGTTGCAATCGAATTTTAAAGTTGTTCTCCTCTCTGCTGCCGTCAGTTTTCATTTCAGTGCGAACCGAGGCCACCCGCCTCCACCCCGTCACCTCCAGTCTTCATCATATTCAGTACCCAGTTCTGCTCCACATCCCTTCATTGGATCTTCAGCTATTCTCTTCACCACCCCCATCAGTGTCTAGACTCCAGGGGGGGGGGGAATATACTTAATCTCATCACGGCATCACTACCCCCTTTGATATACGTCACGATGGAGTCTAATCACCAAAGACTTTGTACTATTCTTCTTATCATGCACCATTCAATAAATTATAGTTCATTTGATTGTCTCTCCTGATTGAAATATTGTCTACAATAGTTGTTTGCTGCTATGCTCTGGATATTGAGCACCTTTAATGACAGCCCTCTTAAAATGTTCCCTCAATCCAACCTCGCTGCACCCAATTGTCCACCATAAAATCGAGAGCAGAATCAAAGATGTTAGCACACTTCTCTTTTTTAATTCTGAAAGCCGTATTAATATATATTTCATCAGTTAGCCCAATTGCAAAATGAAACTGTTGGCTGTTACCCAGTACACTTGCATTGCAAACTGGGTTCTGTCCACTCAGCCAAAGATGGTTTGTTATAAACAGAAAACCCCACTCTGTACAAATTTGATTTTCAAAAAGAAAAATTCAAAAAGGATTTGATGTTCAAAAAGACCAATAGAGGTTTGAGTTTGTCGGTCGATAAACAATCTTGCAGTACCTGATTATGTGCATCATAATCCAGCCTCGGCATATTAGAGCTACATAGCAGTTGAATCATACTGATCAACAGCTAAAGCTATCAGATAGTAAATAATAGTGGAAATCCCTCAGTTATACTTGTACTTTTTATAATCTTAGCTAGTAATAGGTAATGTAATGTTTGCTCAGCAGCTGTCAACAAACAAACAGACACATTAACAAACAACAAAACGAACAAACATTCCGGCATGTTAGTCCAGCATCATCTAACAGCACAGCACACCAGCATCATCCAAACGTATAAACATCATCCAGACATAATCGCACATGTAATGCACCCACAAATAATGCTCCAGGATACATCCCACAATGAAAATAGAACAAATAAACAGTAACAGATACAATCACAGATTGATCACAGATCCCATTTAAACATTAAACGGGTTACAAGTCTTTGAAACATTAAGCTATGATTCAGCTTTTTGATATCTTTTACAGTTTTTGAATTATCACAGTTAAAGTTTTATGCTTTTTTCAGACTTTTTTTCTGAGTTTATAATGGGTGTGTATTGCGCAGCTTTACAGTGATGACATCACTCACACTCTCCCTCACTCTGCATTTTTTCTTTTTTCAAAATGATCATTTTTATTCAGATAATTTTGTCTTCTTTCAGATAATGTGCTCATTTCAGCAATAGGTCTTACAGTTTTGGATTTATCTCCTTCAAAGCACCAAGAGATCCCTTCCTCTCTCTCATCCGCTGCAATGTTAATTCACCTCTCAAAGTCTGGAACAAAAACTCAACTGTGGAGACTTTTTAAACTGCCAGTTCGCACACATTTTTAACTTTATCCACACAAATGACACGTCAACATCTTCATCAAAGTCTTGAGGTGCTCAAACTGAAGAGATTTAAGGTACAAAATTTATAGTTTTTAACTGAGGGAGTCTTTTTCAGGTAGTACCCTCTCTGTGTTTTCACCAGTCATTCCCAACCATGACTCAGCACTTTCAGACACAAAAAGGTGTCTCTGATTGGCTGATTTGAGCTCCATCAGTCTCTGATTGGCTGATTTGAGCTCCATCAGTCTCTGATTGGCTGATTAGAACTCCACCAGTCTCTGATTGGCTGATTAGAGCTCCATCAGATTAGAGCTCCATCAGTCGTGTCCTGTCTCTGATTGGTGCATTGCTCTTTAGCTCTTTTTAACTGTACAAGTTTAAATTATATTTAAGCCTTTACAGTTACTGTCTGCCTGATCAGTCTCTGCCTCTCTGATATAAAAGTACCTCTGTCTGTCTCTCACACACACACACACAAGCCCCAGAATATCTTATTTTAATATTGTATCTTAACAGGGAACTCAGGACAAGTTTTTTTTCAAAATAAAATCTATTGGGTAACTCTATCTACTATATTCTGTCTAACGACTTACAGATTTAAAGGTTCTAGCTACTACTACTACTGCTACTGCGCTACTACTATTAATACCATAACTGCTGCTGCTACTAATACTACTAATACTACTACTACTACTATTGCTACTACTACTACTACTGTTACTGCTACTACTACTGCTCCTGTTCCTACTGTCTCTACTACTACTACTGCTACTTTCCATCCAAATACCACTTTCAGTCTAACGACTTATAGTTTTTAAAGGTTCATTCAGTGAAAATACTATTTCGGTCCAAGCACTTATAGTTTTTGAAGGTTTGTTCCACCAGTGGAATTCTAAAAGTTTATTCTACCCAAATACTACTTTCTGTCTGACGACTTAAAGTTTTAGAGGATTGTTCCACCCAAAAACAGTTTTCTGTCTAACGAGTTAATTACACCTTTAACAGCATTACAGTTTAGCTACCTGCTTTTCCATCAATGTATTTCAGCTCTTACCTTTTTTTTGGGGTCACGCAGTTCCGCTTTCAACTCTGCCAGTTTTACAATTCAGTTCTGTATTTTCAGCAATGCTTTGCAATTAATTTCAGCTGTCAGCATTCCCACGCATTTTCAGCAGGAGATGCATTTCATAGTTCTCCATGAAGTTTGCTGGTAGTGATATAACGTTAACGTTGAGGTAGCCCCAGTGTGTTTTATGGAGTGAGGACTCTGTTTAAAAAATTGCAATTTAATGCTAACGTTACATTACTTGTCATTGTCACTACTATGCTTAGATTTTTATTAAATACTTAATAAAGATAAAATAATAACACAGAAGGTCAGTAGTCTACACCTAAACAGCAACAACTTCATTAGACTACTCCGACCTTGTCAAGAACAGCACATCACAACTTCACTGCTTCAGTTCCACCCTTCACAATAAACTCCCCGGACACAAACCCTGGAACAACGCTGACTAGAGGGAACTGAAGTCATTCAGAGTCTTCACTAAGAGGCAACTCAATAAAAACACTTACACTTGTTTCTTTGTTACTATTAGCTTTTAGCTGAGCTAGCGTGCTCTGCTACACAGCGGCGTTCAATGAAAGACTGCAGACAGAGCAGATTGAAATATCGCTTTTCTACATGTTTAACCGTTTCATCGTGTTTATGCTTGTTGATCAGGTGTATTGATAAAGTCTTGGCTTTAAACTTGCAAAGGTTTTATTCGACTCATCTACCCAAAGATTTGTAACTAGATTCCACTCATTGACAAAACAGCTTTTCCCTTTTTCCTCCTTTATTTTTGTAGGTTCAGTTGATAGTTCAGTGAAATTGCTCCGTCAATCATTTAGGAATTAGTATTAGCCATTTAGCCATTAGGTGGAAAATCTTTGAAATAGAAAAAAACAAAAACAGAAAAGAAAATACCTACACACTATTACAAAATTTGTGTAAATATAAGCAAAAATATGTTTTTGAAACATTGCAAAATACATTAAACCTTATTTCTCTTAATATACAATCCCATGTTAAATGTCCCATGTTAACTGCAAATAAGCAAATGCCTCCTGTTGTCATAGCCCTTGCCTCAACATAAGGAAATATGTATATATATGTATATATATCTTATTTAATTATTATTTTTGATTTATTTATTTAAACACAAAACATTTTATAATTATACTTAAGATATTATTAAATCATGCAGTAATTTCACACAACATTATATGATAAGCCCATATAAGCTATAAGCTTAACCGCCTAACTACTATTTATAGTTTTATTAATGATTTCTCACCACGCTTGTGACTGAACGTGAACCAGGATATACTTGAGCACTGAACAAACAATCAACAAGCCTGTTACAGGGCTACAGGGCGTAGCACCTACCAAATAGAACTACGTCAACGTCAAAGACTCATTCTTTCAGCCATCCATCTCCCAAAATGTGACTTTCTGCAGAATGAGGAAAGCACTAAGTAGTGTCAGTGGACTCTGGGAATCCTCAGGCAGTAAAAAGAACTCTACAGGCATACTATTATTGCATCCATCAGTTGTACTTTGGTTCTCTCAACAAATTAGAGATGGAGGAAGATGCAAACCCTTTCACTAATCTACAACCATTAACCATGACACCATGACAGTTCATGGCTGTATGACCTTACAGCCGCTGTCAACAACTCTTTTCAGTGGAGGAGTGTGGATGGAGGTCTGCCCAAAAAGTCACTAGATTTGTCACTAGGCACTTTCTTTTCTTCAATGTTGTCAAAGAGACACTAAGCTGGCCACACTGACAAGCAGAGGCTCACCTCTGAGAAGACACAAAGTCAGAACCACTGTTGCCAACTCCTGTCCAATGAAAGCAGCTATAGCTCCAAAAGCCGCTAAAAGTCGTACGCTCATTTGCATATTGGTGACATCATCGAATAATCATTTGCATAAAGTTTCATGGTTATGTCAGTTGCAGCAAAGGAAAGGTTACCTAAAGCCATATAAAAAGGTAGATAGAGAAATCTTTAACCAAATAATCAAACTCACTACAGGGACATTTACTGTATGTTTGAGGTGAAAAAGTAAAAATCTACAAAGGGAAGGAGAAAGTGGACAAATATGCTGCTTTATGCAAATGTATGTATATATGTATTATTGTAAATCAATGAACAACACAAAACAATGACAGATATTGTCCAGAAACCCTAAAAAAATACTGCATTTAGCATAAAAAATATGCTCAAATCATAACATGACATGGCAAACTGCAGCCCAACAGGCAACAACAGCTGTCAGTGTATCAGTGTGCTGACTGCATGTGATTATCATAAAGTGGGCATGTCTGTAAAGGGGAGACTCGTGGGTACCCATAGAAACCATTTACATTCACATATCTGGAGGTCAGAGGTCAAGGGACCCCTTTGAAAATGGACATGCCAGTTTTTCCTCGCCAGAATTTAGCCAAGTTTAGAGCGTTATTTAACCTCCTTCATGACAAGCTGGTATAAGTATACTGTAATAGTACAACCTCCAAAAGATTGTGTTAATGCGTTAAAGAAATTAGTGGCATTAAAAAGAATTATCGCGTTATATTTACTGATGGTCTGAATACGTTTCTAAATTTGTTGCTTTTTTAGAAATAAAGTCAAGCAAGAGAAAGTCGCCAAGTTGGCAACACTCACCAGAACAATCCTGAACAAACAGAGCTTTCATCCAGGAGACCGCTGTTCGTGTCCCGTGCGTTACGTTTCAGTTTACAATCAGCTGTTCGTGTGCCGTGTTCACAATGTCAAGTCACATTTCCCCTATAAAAACAAAGTCATTTTAAGCCCAACGGTGTTTCTTCCTCAACCTAACTGTAGTGGTTTTGTTGGATAAACCTCAGCGAGTGTTTTTGTTTAATTCACAACATGAAGCATGTGTTTACTGCGACCCAAAAGTAAAGAGGAGTCAGACAAAGCGTCAGTATGTGACGAGTTGAGATGAGAACGTAGGCCCACCCGCAGCAACACAGAGACTGAGAACAAAGACTGTAAATCCATATCCTGTCGAATGTCATATCCCTTCCTGCTTTCTGCATTCTGAGAACAGAACGACAACCAATGCAGCCAAAACTACAAAAGTATGACTGGAAAACAGGAATTTTCCATTTTAAGCAGAGGGGAAAACATAGGACTCAATCACTATGGTAAAACAGCACTACTAAACAACATCAAGGTTGTAAATTCAAACCCATGCTGAACCAGAAGTTTTTTCTCAACACCTAATGAAGCTGCTTTTCTTAGTCAAAGTGTTCAAGTGAAGAGAAGCTGAGTGACGACTAATAGCAGTATAGTTTACTGTGGGCAGGGTTGGGTCAGATTACTTTAAAATGTAGTCAGTTACTGCAATGATTACCTCCACCAAGGCCGAAGGCCTAGGAAGGAGGTTATGTTTTCAAAGCGTTGGTTTGTTTGTTTGTTGGTTTGTCCGTTTGGAGGATTACTCCAAAAGTCTGAGATGGATTTGAATGAAATTCAAGGGAGGGGTGGGGTGTGGCACAATGAACAATCCATTCAATTTTGGTGGCGACCTGGATCATGATCCGGCTTCGGGAATTTTTTTTCATAACTCCGCTCAGCCTGTGCATTTACACCACAGGCTTTAACTGATGACGCGTTCATGACACGTACCGCTCATCTCAACATAAACAAAAACACATGTGGATGATGGCGCAAGCTGAACAGCGAGGGGATGGGCAGCGACGTACATGAAACCAGCCTTGGAGGAGGTCTGCGCTCTCCCAGTGCACTTCTATTTGTAATAAGTAACTTAAAAGGATTCTTTTGCATTACTTCTAAATCAAACATTGAAAATATTGCACCTCATACAAAAAACGGAAGATTGGAGTTCCACAAATGTTCCTTTTTTTCTCTTTAAACATGTCAGAACATTTTCGATGCAAATAAAATGCATGTTTTATATTCAGCAGTTGGTCAAATCAAATTCATACAGGTAAAAAACTTATATTTTAAAGATGTAATCAAGTGTTTCCACCTTGGGCATGAAAAAGGTAAGATTCGCTCTTAATTGTCAGATAGTTCACTCAAATCAACAATAAGTGGTTTTCAGTGTGGATCCTCATGTACAGAGCACAGGCATCCTCAGCCAGAGACTAACTCAGTAAATAAAGCCACTGCAGAAAGAGAAGGAGCTCACTGAGCCGTGCACATCCTTAGCTCTGTCTACTCAGCTGTATCACCAACCACACTTGGTGAGATGGACCTACCCTTGGATGATTTCGAATGGAGGTAGTTCCATCGGCTCGATCTGAAACTCTTCATCTTGACCATTAGCTACTGCCCCTTCGGCTGGCGGGGCGTCTCCGTTATCCACCGGCCGCTCTCCTTGCTCCGCTTCGTTCTTCACTTCCTTCTTCACTTCCTTCTTCACTTCCTTCTTCACTTCCTTCTTCACTTCCTTCTTCACTTCCTTCTTCACTTCCTTTACATCCTTGCTTGTTTCAGCGGTCACTTTTTCTTTTTTCTCTTTTCTTTTCACTGGTGTACGACTTTTGTCAGCCATGGTTAAAGAATGACTGTCTAGAGAAATCTGTGGGTTCAGAAAGTCTGTGCAGAAGGTAAAAAAAAACAAGATTTAGATAAAGACAGGAGGTGAGGACGCAAAGACCTGAAACAAAAACAAAATGACTCAACAGAAGACAAGCAGAAAGGAAGGGACACCAAGTGAGGGGGGAGGAGCGGAATTGGAGAGAGGGCAGGGAAACCAGAGGAAGAAAGAAGTGCAAGGAGCAAACTAAAGAGAGAGAGAGAGAGAGAGAGAGAGATGCTGGGATTAGAACATATAGTTCATAGGTTGGTACATAAATCAGGCCGAAATGAAGGATCATCATGTAGTCATTTATCTGATAGATGTCTCTGCGGGAAAATCAATCTACTGTGGCGATGAAAACTCAGATATAATAAAAACCTGCAAAAAACACCTACAAAGCTTTTAGTTGCGGCTATATCCAACCAAATATAAGATTTAAAAATGCTGTAGCTTATTAAAACTCAGCATAAAATATTGTCTATAAACAGCTTCAATCTAAAAATATCAGTATTGCGTTAGCCTTTAAAGGCTCATATGGGTCAAACCATGTTAGATCCACACAGGCAGCTGCAGCTCACAGACGGACTAGGTCTATTTAAAGACCCTGGGAGGAGGGGGGGGGGGGGGGGGGGGACTGAGATTGCAGCTAATGTTGTTTACTGATACATAAGACACTTTTACACAACATTAACCTAAAGTCACTGTCTCTCAATAACCCTCTGTTGTTTGTGTCCCACAATGGGTTCTATGGGTACCCACGAGTCTCCCCTTTACAGACATGCCCACTTTATGATAATCACATGCAGTTTGGGGCAAGTCATAGTCAAGTCAGCACACTGACACACTGACAGCTGTTGTTGCCTGTTGGGCTGTAGTTTGCCAGGTTATGATATGAGCATATTTTTTATGCTAAATGCAGTACGTAAGAGTATTAAATACTTGACAAATCTCCCTTTAAGGTACATTTTGAACAGATAAAAAAAAAGTGCGATTAATTTGCGTTTAATCACGATTAACTATGGACAATAATCGTGATGAAATATTTTAATCGATTGACAGCCCTAATTTAAATGAATAGTGGGATTTTATTCTTTCCTTTCCTTTGGTAAAGGATGGTCCAGTGTATTCTCTGCTAAAGGACATAAGAAAGCAAGCTTTCCTTAGCATTTAGAGAATTCAAACTTATCATGGCTTCCTCTTTGATACTTCTGGGTCGTCTCACTCAGTTAGGAACCTTCCTAAGCAAAAAAAGACTATTGGACCGCAGAACAGGTCTCAGGGGTGCCACTATTCTTTTGGCACGAGCATTGTGACTCTTTCTGTAACAGTCCTGTCGTGTCGACATGAAGCCGTAACTAACATTTACGTAATGAACCCTTTTTTCTGACAGAAAGCCAACACTTTAACAGATAGGTGAAGCCAGAAATGTTATGTATTCAGTGTCTGATAGGGGCTTTAATGCATGTGTTGTAGGATGATATCGGTACACAGAAGCAGAATGAAAAGAGTTTGACATTGCTTGCAGCCAAAGAAAGATAAGAAGGAGACAGGAGGGGCCCCTCCTCTACAGCAGTACACTCCTGCTGAGGAGTGCTCTGCAACAATGAGGGTCTCCCCTTAACAGGTATTTTTCAACCTGGACCCTATTTCCCCATGTTTTTGTGTCTGACTCATATGGACAACAATTTCTGGAAATGGTCCACTTATCCCTAACGGGATAAGCGGTTGCAGATGGATGGATGGATGGATGGTCCAGTATTGAGGAAAAGCGCTAGACGGCTGCTTACTGGCTGCAATCTGATCCTGTTGGGGCAAGCTGGCATCGTAATTTACGTCCACTAAAAGTGCTTGTTTTGCCATGACAGGCTCTGATTGTTATAAGTGTCTGACATTATGGAAGTTGAGAGGCAGTGGCTTGAGGTTAATATTGTGTAAATGTGTCTTATGTATCAGTAGACAACATTAGCTGCAATCTCAGTCTGTCAAGGAGAAGTCTCGTAAAACTGAACCTGCTACAGCCTCTGAAAGACGGTAAAGTCGGTCGGCATCGAGGGTCTCAGAAGGTTAAAGATGGTTTTGGAGCTAATTGTACTTACTTTATATATCCTAGAGCCGACCTCCAATATTTGCAACCCGGTCTCACAGGAGGGCGTATAGTCTAATTAGCAGGACATTAAACGGACATTCTGTGTGTCATAGGTACGCCTTTTGGATATTTCGCATGTCATTTGTACACTGTGCAAATGTCCACAGTTTAGGCAACAAAACCACTCAGTTAGGTTAATGAAAAACATCATGGTTGGGCTTAAAATATGTATTTAAACCAAGTAAAATACGCACGGAAACAACGTAATACGACTACGAAAAACACTTCACAAACGCCACTAAAAAAAGTGCATAAAAGTGCAAGTCCATAAAAGAACAGGAACAGAAGAAGATCCAAAAACGGTGGGAACCAGGACTGAACACTAGACACAAGGAACTTAAGCAGGTACACTGGAATCATAGAATGATGATGGACGAACCAACAAAGAACAAAGGAAGTGAGGTGGTATAAATAGTGACTGACTATCTGGGGAAGTGACAACAGGTGAGGTGAGTGCAGAACTAATTCGGGACAGGTGAAACTGATCAGGGCGGGGCAGACAATCTCAAAGGCGGGAAGTAAAACAAAACATGACACTTGAGGAGGGAACCTACAAAATAAATCAGGAACCTACAACGGAAACTCAAGACCATGACACTGATTGACTTGCGTATTATCGTGGCAGTCATATGCCTTTTTGTACAAAGAGGCTCATATTTGACATGATGAAATGCTAAGAACTAAATGAAAGTCTCGGTTAGCTGGGTTAATTTATTTTTTGGCGCTTGTGGGCAGAGGAACTCCAAAACAAGCTGACAGACTCACAGCTCCAACATGTTGGCTTTAAATGTGTCATAGCTAATGTGTTAGCAAATATTTGCCTCCAAATCCAGCAGACACAAAGCAACATTAGCATTCATTTGGGGTTGTGTTTCTCACTATCTGATGATATAGGCCCAAGCAATATTCACTCTACTACTAGCTCTGTTTTGGTCTCAACCAACACCTGAGAAAAATATCAGCAAAGAGTATAGAAGCAAGGAGGCAAAACTGTTTTCGACAACTGCCTCTGCTGCCATTTTGGACTGAAATCGCTTATTATATTTATTATATTTTATTATATTTATAATATTTTATTATATTATATTTCATTATTCAACACAGTCCATTTCAGGAGAATCTGACAATAAAATAGAAATAAGTAGTCGCTTTCAGTCCAAAATGGCGGAAGCGTAGCTTTGCTGCTGGGCGCTGATGTTGCAATGGAACGAACAACTGATTTTCACTTCTTAGCATTATACTTTCTATGAGGGGTTTTTAGTCGGGCTCTTTAGTTACTGTTTGACTTCCATAACTAGCTGGTGAAGCTAGCTGAGAATGAAATTGACAATATCAATGTCATGTCGGTGTGTTAAACCTGAATTGATTTTGTTTTGGCCACTTGGGGGCAGCATAATGAGCTATAAATGAAAGAAAGAGTGGTATATTACTGTATAGTGACAAACACAGTGTTAATATTTGGGTTTAAAGGCACCTTGATGTTTCTGGTTTCTTATTTCAGTTACTGCATTAATGTTGCATGTGTGCTTATGTTATTCAAATCTTAGTGAAATAAAATCAAATTTGATTTTCAGCTTTTTGGACTACTTGTATTTCATTGACATGTTTGTTGTGGGGTTAGGGTTAGTGTTATGTTATGCATTAGAGCTCACCACAGACCAGGTGTTTAGCTGAATTAGTGTTGATTTTTAGTGACTGGTGGGAATAAAAGTCAGTGGTGTAACAGCCTTCACTGTCCAGCAGATGGAGACGCCTATCTGATGTTTTATCATTATAAAAATATAATGGCATTGTTCTTCCACAACTCTGACATAAGCTGTGAATAGTGGGAAATGAAATGAGGTATGGAACTGAATGAGCTATGAATATTTGTACCTTTATCAGATACTGCTGAGGTTCCAGTGAGCAAGGCACTGGTGACATGTCTTAATGGAATTATATTGTGTGATATTTATCCGGAGAGCATGCATGCAGCACATGAATGACATCCCACGTCCCAACACAGGATGGACATTATGGACATTATCAGATAGGCGTCTCCATCTGCTGGACAGTGAAGGCTGTTACACCACTGACTTTTATTCCCACCAGCCACTAAAAATCAACACTAATGCAGCTAAACACCTGGTCTGTGGTGAGCTCTAATGCATAACATAACACTAACCCTAACCCCACAACAAACATGTCAATGAAATACAAGTAGTCCAAAAAGCTGAAAATCAAATTTGATTTTATTTCACTAAGATTTGAATAACGTAACACATGCAACATTAATGCAGTAACTGAAATAAGAAACCAGAAACATCAAGGTGCTTTTAAACCCAAATATTAACACTGTGTTTGTCATTATACAGTAATATACCACTCTTTTTTTTCATTTATAGCTCATTATGCTGCCCCCAAGTGGCCAAAAACACAATCAATTCAGGTTTAACACACCGACATGACATTGATATTGTCAATTTCGTTCTCAGCTAGCTTCACCAGCTAGATAGGGAAGTCAAACAGTAACTAAAGAGCCCGATATCATAGAAAGTATAATGCTAAGAAGTGAAAGTCAATAGTTCGTTCCATTGCAACATCAGAGCCCAGCAGCAAAGCTACGCTTTAACCATTTTGGACTGAAGGCGACTACCAGACGCCGGTAAAATGTTCGCCTAAAATGCTGTACAAAAGTAAAACAACATTTTTTCTATTCTATTTTCATATATTTTACTGAAATGGCCTGTGTTGAACAATGAAATATAATATAGTAAAATATTATAAATATAATAAGAGATTTCAGACCAAAATGGCAGCAGAGGCAGATGTCAAAAAAGTTTTGCCGAGGAATTTTAGCGAGGAAAAACTATCATGTCCATTTTCAAAGGGGTCCCTTGACCTCTGACCTCAAGATATGTGAATGTAAATGGGTTCTATGGGTACCCACGAGTCTCCCCTTTACAGACATGCCCACTTTATGATAATCACATGCAGTTTGGGGCAAGTCATAGTCAAGTCAGCACACTGACACACTGACAGCTGTTGTTGCCTGTTGGGCTGCAGTTTGCCATATTATGATTTGAGCATATTGTTTTATGCTAAATGCAGTACCTGTGAGGGTTTCTGAACAATATCTGTCATTGTTTTGTGTTGTTAATTGATTTCCAATAATAAATATATGCATATATTTGCATAAAGCAGCATATTTGTCCACTCCCATGTTGATAAGAGGATTAAATACTTAACAAATCTCCCTTTAAGGTACATTTTGAACTGATAAAAAATGTGTGATCAATTTCCCTACATTTTTTAATTGATTGGCAGCCCTAGTTTTTGTTGTCGTTGTTGTTGCAGTACCGTATTGTCCCGTTTATATATATATATATATATTTATTTTTTTTCTCATGTACTTCTACCCTTCTCTGTTCGGGGCACACTCGCTTCTAGAAAATATCCTATACCCAGACTATATCTGTGCAAATGTCCTCTTTTGTCACACCATGCTACAACGGCCATGCTCATTGTCTATATTTATTCTCTTGACCAAACAGCTGCTCAGTAAACCTATCCCTTACAAGTAGAGGGGACAGCTGCCATTCCACAGATATAGACAGACAAAGAGGAGGAGCTCCGTCAAACCATCAGAGACAGACAGTAGTATGACAGACATGATTGAGACAAGTTGAGAAGGGTTACCAATGAATGGACAGGCCTCTATACCCGACAGGACTACTGCATTTTGAAAAGGACCTTTTGGAATACCACCTCCAATTCAAAGTAAACTTGGCACAAATACTCTCTTGAAGCCGCAATGGCAGACAGCAGCAGTCCCCCACTCTCATCCTACATCATGGATGAGGAAACTCTGAAGAGAAAACAAAAGGAGAAGCTAAAGAAGCTGATGGCGACGGGAGGCAACCCGAGGCCCGCACGCTCTCTCCTCATCTTGACACTGAAGAACCCTTTCCGCAGGGCATGCATCAATATTGTGGAGTGGAAGTATCCTGATGTAGTAAAGGGTCTCTCGACAGCGGGACAGAGGATCATATTTTACGTAATTGTCGCTTCCGCGGACCGTATTTACTTTCAGTAATCAGAGGTGGAACGGCACGTGTATTCATATTGAATCATTCGCTACAGGACGTAGGGTTTGGTATGTGACATCCTTTCGGTACGCCATGTGACCCAAACGGCGGTTTATGTCTACTACTTGCACATGCGGAACAGATATTCTGGAGTGCGAGTTTTACCAGGAAAGTTTTGGCAGCACACCAGTTGTTCTTTATCAGCTGTAGCATGCTAGTTGTCTTAGCCCAGTTAGTCAAGCTCAGTGGACAATGTCAAACTGTATGCCGACACTATTAAATTGAAGTCGGGTCTATCTGTGGAGACGCTTCAAACAGTTCATTTACGACGGCATCACTCGGACGTGTCGAATAACAAAAGAAAAGAAAAACAGACTGGGCGGCGAGTCCTTCTCTCCACAGCGTTCAGGCAGCATCCCACTGCAAATTCACACCGTGACAAAGTGACTAAGGATAGTGATTTATCACTAACACACTCGATCGTAAACATTTTTTCTTTTCATATTGACAATATGCCAGTATTTGAGAGCCTTAAAGGGACTCTATGTAAGAATCAGAAATTGCTTGTTAACATCGACACCTTGGGCCGTTAAGTCAACGAAAGTCAGCGTCATGTTGCTCACGCTTGTGCTCGCTCTACATAGACATGAACGAGCATCGGTTAAAACAGTGAGGCGACACACGTCAGCTAAAAGCACAATATCACCCTATATTTCAGCTGCTTGGCAGTAATGTTATCTGACCAGACGAGGGTCTCTCCATGAATCAATGCTGATCCTAGTGTTGGCTTTTCCTGCTTCAGCCTCGCGACCGCGGCCGGAGGGAACGGGAGAAACCTCAGCCCCGGTCGGAGACGATAACGTTACTCGCTCCGGAGCCCCGTGTATTCACTCAGCAGCAGGAAATAAGACACTGGAAACCTTGAGCGCGGTGCGTAAGTGAAGGCGAGCAGGCAGCAGAGCATCTACTCTGGCCCTGTAGACCAAAGCTAAGGTCTCCCCTGTGTCTTCTGACCGCGGTCGGGAGGCTGAAGCAGGAAGAGTTGACACTGTTTAGCAAGACGGGCTTCACTAAATATAACTTTGCGGTTTTGGTGCTTCCGTCTAGTTTGTGTTAGAGTCTTGTCTGAACAGCGTAGCCACACGCGAGCGTGCACGGGACACTGACCCGCAATGATTTAAACATGTAGGAAGTTACAAACAGTGCCTTTTAACTGTTACAGTAATAATGATGGCCAATGAGCCACTGTTGAATGTTTACATATATAAATTTAATAAATAAATTATTAATAATAATATATAGAATTGTTATTTTCTCTGCTGTGCCGAAAACCTACCGAGCCGCGACCCCAAAACCGAGGTACATACCAAACCGTGACTTTTGTCTACCGTTCCACCCCTATTAAATATCATATGTTTGGTGTTCTATTTGTAGCACAGCTGTAAGTGAATGTGTGAACGTGTCAAGGTGTTTGCTGTTCCATTTGTGAGCTGTGGGAATATCTATATTTGAGCTACTATGGTTGGATTTGAAACTTCCTATAAATCACTTTCAGACCTTTTGAAATCATAATCCTACTGGCCATCTTTGCCAACTGTGTGGCCCTGGCTGTATACCTGCCCATGCCTGAGGAAGACAGCAACAACACCAACAGCAACTTGGTGCGTCAGCATGCTTGTGTTTGTTATTATAATGTACTGTGGATGCCGATAAGGGTTTATGCCTGTGGTTCCCAAAGTTGGCACCCTGGGGTGCCTTAAGGACAGACCATGTCATTGTTCATTTATGTTTTTAATAAGGTTTCAACACATTGAATGAATCTGCAACATTTACATTATCTATGTTTTGTGTTACGTTTCATCAAAATAGAAGAAAAGAGCGATAAATATGAAAATCACTGTATTGATAACTGTTTAATATGCAGTCATGCCACAGCTAATGACATGGCTGTCATAGAAACATAACACACTTTCCAGCTCGGGAGTTTTTCAGAAGCTCATCAGTCAGACAAATAGTGACCGTCAGAGCAGTGACAGATTTGACAAAGTAATATCTCAGCCCTCAACACAGTCTGACAGGACCGAATCTGAACCCACCAACAAAACCAAAATCAGACTCAACCCTATTTGTCGAACTGCTTAACGGACAAGTTTTGGCTGCTTGTGGTGATGGATGTCATCCTCTATAGTACTGATGTGGCTGTCTCATTCCTTGTATACTTGAAAACAAGAAACTACCTGTCGTTTGGATTCATTATTCTACACAGTTCCTTCTGTGCATCAACGGGCATTTCGCTCCTCTTATAACTCCCTCAGGACCGTCTGTTCCTGTCAGTCTTTCACCTGGATCCATCCTGGACAAAATGTCGTCTGAGCTCCACAATTTAAATTATAGCCTACAGGTAGATTGTTGTCTGTGGCGAGCAACATGAGGTGATAGAGATGGTTCGGGTTGATAACTAAAGTTGACTACAATAAGTTTCCTCTAAGGAAAACTCTCTACAGGACTCCCAGACTGTCAGTGTGTCATGAGGAGGATAGTCCCGTGATGAAAGGGGGAGAAAGTAGTGAATATGATGAGTCATGATGTCACAGCCTCTCATGGACCCCCCTATAATAACGCCTTCTTTCTGATCCCACTCCGTGCCCAAGTTAGCCATCCTGATGAAAACGCCTATGATGCGTGCATATTAGCGTGTGCACGTGGGCGCACATGACCGTGCGCGTGCACAAACATGCGGTACACTTCCGGTTTGGGGGTTTGAAAATATGGTCACCCTGCCTTCCGTCGCATTAAACATGTGCTAAATGTTGTGAATTAAACAGAAACACTTCCTTAGGTTTAGGCAACAAAACCACTTAGTCAGATTTAGGAAAAAAAACAACATGGTTGGGCTTAACACAGTTAAAATGTGACTTGACGTTGTGAACACAGTGAAAGTGAAACGTAACACACGGGACACGAACAGCGGTCTCCTGGATGAAAGCCCTGAGTTTGTTGGACCCATCCATCTCCCTCCCCACCTTGTGTGTCTCTTTTACTTTTTATAATACGTCACCACCACACACGTTTACGGTTGCCGCGGAGGGGTTTACATTGTAGTTAACGGAAAGCCCTGTGCGCCTCATACTGCCGCGGATGCGGTGGTATTGAACGCCGGTAGCCGTGATAAAGCGTTGGTATTTGAAGCGCTGGGAATGAGAACGGGGTGCATCAACAGGATGCAAAGTAAATTTCTTTATAAAATCCCAAAATGATATAGAAACTTTTATGAATAAATGGAAATAAAAACCAACAAGTAGTGAAATACAAGTCATTCTTTAAATATCACTTACATTCCAATCCTTTGCAGAGTTCAGTTAGCTCGGCGCTAACTTGGCTTTGATTGAATTCCTATATATTTCAGGGAATGGACTGGATGATTCCAATATGCCACGACTACAATAGCAAGTTTAACTAACTCATCATAAATCATAAAGTTGTTTATTGTCCCAGACTGGATAATAAACTGTGAGACGGATGTTCCTCCAATACCGTTTCTCTTCATTGATCTATCTGAGGCCTGTACTACGAAGCAGGATTTGTGGTTAGCGAGGTAACTTCAGGGTTTTCCGTCCTATGAAGGTGGTTCACTTCTTTCCGGGGTAGATCACCATGGTAACTGATGCTGAACAGCTAACCTGCTCCGGATCAGGTTATGTTCCAGATAAGAGATCAACTTGTATAAAAGCACCTCCTACTGACCAATCAGAGCTTGGTGAGTGGATCTTATGATAATATTACACACATACGAACAAGTTTAAATCATAATCCAGGCTAAAAACAACACAGTTTAAACTGACAAATGCAGCAAGGACATCTGGCTGTATGCTGTGGGTGTTTACCGCTTTGAATTATGTTTTTATATTTATATTTTTTACTTGGTCTTGAGTCCGTTTTACACCGTCGGAGACAGGGACGCTGCTGAAAGAAGGTTGAAATAGACACATGCCGCATCCCTGTAAATGGGCATACAGAAGTGTAGTCTATTAATCTATTACACTTCTAAAAGCTATTTATATCTAGATAACTATATCTGACTTTTGAGTGTGCCGTTAAATTAATAAGTCTGTTAATTAACGCATTCACACATTGGGAGTTTTTTCTTTTGCCAGCTGTCATTCCTGCATTTGGCAGCTTCAACTGTGTTACTTTTAGTCTGGATTATGTGTTTAACTAATTCGTATTTGTCTAATATAGTTTACTCTTCCTTTGTTAAATGTGTCTCTCTGCCTGTCTGCAAATCTGTAGACTTGTCCATGTCTGTGATTGGTCAGATGCTGCAAACACCGCCAGACTGAGAAACCCTGAGTTGATTACCGAGTTGATATCCAGCTTCGTAGGGCCGCTTAGCAGGATCTCGTTTGTTAGTTAGTTAACGAGAAGATAACCTGGGTTGAACTGGCTTCGTAGTACAGACCTCTGTTCTCTGCTCAGATACCTTTAAAATCAGGTCCTGTGTCATTTCCCTCTCTCACATCCTCTCTCTGGTTGCCATGGTCACACGACCGAACAGTGAGCTAAAGGGATTTTCCAGGATGACACTGTACAAAAGTTGCCTTGACGTCATTAGGCAAAGGTACAAAAGCACTATTCAACTGATTGTTGTTATTGGTATAATCAGTCCAGACACCATAAGTCATCCTCTGTGGTGTATGGTGCACGTGCTCATGCATGTAGGAAAGTGTGGAACAATCAGTCATGTGTAGGTTATAAAAGAGAACCATTTCTTGGGTGTAATGCAAGTGAAGAGAGTTTGACATGTTTCATATGTGTTTATAAGAAGAAAGAGTTCAATGTGGTTATAATTTAGGGTACAGTGTTATTTATTGCCAGTGTCATTATTAGGGTGTTGTGCCAGTAGATCGCCAGTAGGTGGCAGTGTCGCTACAGAAGCCGTGTATGTGAAGGGAGCGTCACCGGGAAGTCTCGCGTGAATAAGTGAGATAACGAGAATCTCTGTGTACCAGTTAGAAGTAGAATACACTGTGTAGCGATGTCAACCTAAAGCATTATTTTACATTTTGCAGGACATCTTAAATAAATCATACTAATTAGTGGTTTGTTTGTTATTACAGCTATGTTCCACATCTTTTGACAATAAATGGTTCGTCCTCACAGTTTAACAGGCTGATCATGTCAGTGCAGCGTGCAGGCTTGAGTCTAGCCAAGGACACTCATTTCCTGTCATGGCTCTACTATTATCTATTTATTTTTTTATTTTAGGTCTTGGTTGGGGGCAAAGGCCTGTGATTAAGACCAAAGTTTTGCATTTTAGTGATTAATTAGTTAATTTTGATTATTTTTGATTATTTTATATGATTATATCCAAGGACAAGGCTCCAAGGACAATATTAGGCTCATATATCAGTGTGAACACTCCTGGAGGGCACTGTCTGTGCGGTGTGTATTTAAAATAGACGTTCACTTAATGCCTCTGCTGAAAGGGGAGACACCATAAAACATTCCAGCGGTGTGTGTTTGTATGACGTGAATAGACAGAAGTAGATTTGTGTGACGTGCAACAAGGACTTCTCTCAACGTGATTATCCTGGTTAAATGAAGGTTAAATATAAAAAAGCATTAAGCTCTCATGAAGAACCGTGAGCAGGGAAGGTGTTTCACTACCAACAGTGTAAGCCCTCAGTGGAAAAACTAAACAAAAAGACATTGATAGCTTCATTTTGATTAAAAAATATGTATATATTTGCAACACATTTGTGAAAACACAGGTACAACAATGGAAATAACTTGAGAAAAGTTTGATATGTTGTATTTTGTATCGATATATCAGAATGTTGTCAATGAATCATAACCCGACCTATGCATGAAATAACACTACTATAGGTTATGTGAGGCTAATTTACACAGATTCAAACAAAAGCCATTGTTGTTGTGTTACAGGAAAGCCTGGAGTACATCTTCCTCATCATCTTCTCCATAGAGTGTTTCCTGAAGATCGTTGCCTATGGATTTCTCTTTCATGCAGATGCATACTTGAGAAACTGCTGGAACATTTTGGACTTTGTTTGTGTATCCGTTGGGTAAGTTGATAAGTTTGTGCTGAGCCCGCTGAGTTTGTAATTTCAAGTTCTGAATGGCCATATATATTATTGTACGTGCTGTTTATGTTGTCTTATTGCTTTGCAAAATAGTGGTCATGAGGTGGTGTTATTGTTTCAGTCAGCTCATACAAAGAGGGTCCTGGGTTTGTTACTTGGCTCTGGTCCATTCTCTTTGGATTTTGCATGTTCTCCCCACATTCCGATATTCTCCTTGTAAGTGGTCCTGTTGTACCTTTTCAGCTGCATCTCTCAGGATAAACCCAAGATTAAATCTAATTCTTGTTTTTTATTTCGGCGTCCGTGTTGACAGGTTAGAGCAGCCACACTGCGGCTCGACTGCGTCTCTTCTAGAGATTCAAAGGTCTCGCCTATTTTTGACGCGAGCCGCGCGGTTCACAGCAGCAACAGACAGTGAAAGTGATCTATTGACTGTATATATATATATATATATATATATATATAATCAGCTACATTAGTACAGTTTCAATGTCTAGACATCTGTAGAATATGTCACAGACAGTGAAGGTGATCTATTGACTGTATATTGACATCATATCAGCAACATTGTCTATCTGTAGAATATGTTACAGAGATGAAAAAAAGACTTGTTTTTAAATCGACACTTCCTGCTTTCATTTAGAAATAAAAGCCTTCAAGCATTTTTTCTGTGGGCAGAATTCCTTCATTTGTTAACACAAGGCTTTTATTCTGAAATATGTGCTGGACAGTGTTGTAGAACATGCAGTGACTTGGAGAGCTCCATGAATGAATATAATACGGGGTTTTAATTGTGAATTATTACAATTATTTACAAATTACCACACGTTTCTTAAACTTCCTCTGTATAAAATAAATATAAATGACATTTATAATGAAATGAAATGGCCATTATGAAAGGGCTGACAGCAGAAACAGATACGCAGCTGAAACGCAGCTGGTGTGAACACCCGACGCGTCAATCACGTAGCCGCCACGCACTCCTTACGTTCCCAGTGTGGACGAGGCGTTAGGGTGTGTATTGGTCTTGCTCTAATGCTGCATTTCCACCGAGCTGAGCTGTTGTGTTCATTGTAGCGCCCGCTAATTGATTCAGTTGGATTTTAGTTTTACTGCGCTACATTCTGTGAGTTATTGCTGGTGCAAACCGAACATTTCCTGCTACTGCTTCTCTACGCTTTCCACCGGCAAACCCAACACGTTGTCATCTCAACTCGTCACTTACCGCCGCTTTGTCACACCCCTTGGCGTCACTTTATTTTTTCGACATCAGAACCACTATAGTTACCCTTGGCATCACTTTAAGATTAGGCAACAAGACCACTATATAGGTTCAGGAAAGAATGACATTGGTTGGGCTTAAAACTGCTATGTTTGTGCAGTGAAAATGACACTGAACGTTGTGAACACGGGACATGAACGAACAGCTGGGAATGAGAACGTGCTGACAAACCAGGGAGGTTTATCACCAAGTTAGTGTCCCTTTTATAAAGATGCTATTCAATAATAAAAGCAGGCTTTACACAAATATATCTGGACATATTTGGCACTATTTGGTCAGCAGATCAGTTTTAAATATAATTTTAAAAATATCAAGCAGCCACAGTTATGAAGAGCAACAGATGACAAGCTCTGCAAACCAGCACGCCTTCATCACATCATCAAAATAAAATGTAGTTTACCTTGCTGTGCCGGTTTATAATTCCCTCTAACACAGTCCCAAGGCAGTGCATAACAATGTCACATCAACAGCCAAACTCTGTACCTAGAGTTGGGATAGGCTATAGTGTTAAAACTTTAAAGTAGATAAGCGAATGCAAAAGTATTGAAGAGTGAAGACAGAAGATTTAAGAGTTGGGCTACATCCGAATTCCCTTATTTCCTCACTCCTCATGTGACCGGGAATCTATCTGGTCTGCGATCATGAATGATGCTCCAGTGCTCTTATTTGTGCTCTAAGGAGCGAGGAGGAGGGATCTCTGAGGAGACATGAGACCAGACTTCATGGAAGTCTTTTTATGAGACGGACATTCATTGGAAATCTGTTAGTGATTGGACGCTGCAGCTGATCGGACTTCTTTGAAAACACGACAATACTGCAGTTTGATGCACTCCCAAGTTTCCGATTTCATTGATTGTTATTGGATCTGTCTGATTAACAAAGGATCGTTCCTTTCATCATTCACCTTTCTTGATCTGTGATTTCCTCTTTCTGATGGATTTCGCCAATGAACACATTTCAATTAGCCCTCTGAGTCATTTCCATATGAGACTCTGACAATCCCTCTGTGTCACGTAGAAACTATAATTTGATGAGATATTTAGAAAATGTCCTTTTCCCTTAAAAAAATAGGCCACTGAATTATTTCTACACATTATTTAAATCATAATCTGGATAATTAGATCATGAATTTACAAACAAAATGCAAATAATTAATAGATGAATTTGATAAATGAGTAGCTGCCAGTAGTAATGAAAGAAAAGGTTCACTTTAAAGGGACTGTTTGTAACTTTTTACACGTATAAATCATTGCGGGTCGGTGTCCCATGCGCGCTTCCGTGTGGCTACACTGTTCAGACTCAGACTCCAACACAAACTACAGTGAAGCACCAAAACCGCAAAGTTATATCTAGTGAAGCCCGTCTGTTAAACAGTGTCAACTCTTCCTCTTTCTGCTTCCTGTCTTGTGAAGTGACGGGGCTCCTTAGCGAGAAACGTTATCGTCTCTGACCGGGTGCCAGTGTCTCCCCTGTTCCCTCCGGCCGCGGTCGGGAGGCTGAAGCAGGAAAAGCCAACACTAGGGTCAGCATTGATTCATGGAGAGACCTTCGTCTGGTCAGCTAACATTACTGCCAAGCAGCTGAAATATAGAGTGATATTGTGGTTTTAGCTGACGTGTGTCGCCTCACTGTTTTGAGTGATGCTCCTTCATGTCTATGTAGAGTGAGCGCGAGCAACAGGACGTTGACTTTAGTTGACTTAACGGCCACAGGTGTCGCTGTTAACAAGACATTTCTGATTCTTACATAGAGTCCCTTTTAGCGTGCTGAGGATATTTCATGTTTTGGTAACTGTACACTCTTCTTATTATTCAGACAGTGCATCTCATCCTCTGTGCAAATACATACTCAACATCAGTACTTCTACAGAGCTGTTGAAGCCGACTGACCGCTGATCCAGCCTTGCTGCCATCATCAGAAAATGATGTCACTTCAGATTACGCCTGAGAGGAAAGAACATCATAGTTTGTGTTTTCATGTCTCCAGATTGTTCACTGTGGTTGTGGATGCCATTAACCACCTCAGTGGAGTGGAGGCTCCAGTAGGAGAAAAAGGTGGTGGCTTTGACATGAAAGCTCTGCGGGCGTTCAGAGTCCTCCGACCACTTCGACTGGTCTCTGGAGTCCCCAGTGAGTAACTGGTCTGCCGTTGCATTACATACTTTGTACAATTAAATTATATAATTTTCATCATACTGTAACAATACCTTAATTTTACTGTTATTAATTGTTATTTTATTCTTAGTAGTAATATGTATTATTTACGAAAGCCCTGAAAGGCGAGCGAGAATGTTTTTTTTCTGGTGATCCATTTTCTAAGTCTGCTCTAAATTGTTTTCTCTCCTGTGTTTATGACTTAAAAACAGGTGGAAAATGTTTTGGAGAATCTTTCTAAGTTCCCTTTTTTCATCTGTTAAACAGTTAAAAACAGGTTTTTTTTGCCAGGGTCACTTTTCAAAGTTTTTTCATCTGTGAAAACAAGGTGATTTTTCAGGCCTATTTTTCTCAGTGTTTGTTGTTGTAACTTCGACAACCATTGTGCACCAGTACCCCTTGTTCTAAATAGGACTAATTCATTCATGTCTTCTTCCAGAGCCCTGTTTCAAAAAGAGGGATTAGTGAAAACTCTGAGTTAGTTAACCCCCGAGATGAGGGAAACTCTGGGTTTTAATACGTATTAATACATATAATGTGAATTCATGTGAGAAGGTGGATCCAGGAGGATGTCAAGCAGTTTCCCGGCGTCGCCAAACAGATAGAGCCAGAGCAACACGACCTCCTCTCCACCATGGACCAGATTTTTGACCTGTTTCACAGATGAAACAGTAATTAGATTTTTTGACCTGCTCTTCAGTCATAAAGACAGGAGAGAAAACAATTTAGATCAGACTTTCAGGGCTTCCATAATTATTAATAGTAATAAACATTTATGTCAATGTTCTACAGTCATGTGGCAGCCAGAGGCAATCATTTCACTAAACAGTTAATAATCGTAGGTGAAAGATTACTTGCAGCACATTGTGGCAAATGACAATTCAGATTTTTTTAGGAACCCTGATTTGATTTATCACCGTTTCCCCCCCTCAGGCCTTCAAGTGGTGATGAACTCCATCCTGAAGTCTTTGTTGCCTCTGTTCCACATCACCCTACTGGTCCTTTTCATGGTCACCATTTATTCCATCATGGGATTGGAGCTCTTCAAGTGCAAAATGCACAAGACCTGCTACTACATAGGCACAGGTACAGTATGCAGCACAACCGGGTTATATATGGCAGTAATACCAGAGATGCCCCGATCTGATTGGTGGATTGCGGCCAGTACTCACCTTTATCACGTGATGGCAAGAAGTAGTTTGTCATTCTAAAATGTGGTGTCTTTGCTGGCAGTAACGTTATCCGGACTGAACATTTAGCCGTGTCAATCACTTGTTGTAACTGTAACATTATCTTACTTATCACTATTTGCAATCAGTCATTTTGTCACTCAAACAGCAACCAGGAGCCCCCTTTTCACTTCTCTGTCTTGCTCTCATCTGCTCTTTGCTGCTGAAGGCTAATGGTATAAAGATATGTCTGATAGCATTTCATCGTGCCTCACAATAAATACATTTTAAAGGACAGGTTCGAGTTTTTTTCAAGTCAATGTAAAAACAATACTGACATGCCCTACATTGAAAGAATCATTGGTAGCTGTAATTGTTCGTCCTGTCTGTCTCCGAGCACTTCCCTATACACCAACTGTAAAACGCCGTCCACTTGGCTGTGTAAGACGCTCTGGTAGACGCGGCCGTGGCGCTCTGAATAGTACGCACAACACCCCCCAGAGACTGTGTCTCTCTCAGGATGTTGTGTGTCAGTGGTGCTGAGTGATGCTGCTCCGTCCCCCCCTGTTAAAAACTAACAAATTGCCTACTGCATACAGGGGATAGTGTGTTGACCCTTATCATTGTTGCTCACTGCAGCCCAGCCCTGTTTGTGAGGTCTGTATTTGTCCACAACACCATTGATACTATACGAGGAACTGTGTGTGTTACATGTATTAGAAGATGAATTGATGGTGTGTCTGCCCGAAGGTCAGCATATGGTAAAAAAATAGCTGAGCTGGCTGGATTCTCATAATGCAATTACATAAATATATTAGAACAGGTGCACAGGCCTAAAAAATAATGTGTGAACATCCTCTGTTAAGAAGTAAGCTTCATGTTACCTTACACAGAGAAAGTGAGGTTTATACATCTTCTTTTGAGAGATAAAGAGCGCTGGGATGGGATTTGTACTCCGTACTGACCAATACTGAATTTAGCTGGAGTTAAAAAATAGGTCAGATAACTGCTACCATGTGTACAATCCATAAACATGCACACAAAGATCAACCTAACCATTACCATTACCCTCCTCTGGTCTACAGATATCATTGCTACAGTGGAGAATGAGAGGCCGGCTCCATGTGCCCAAGCAGGGAATGGTCGCCGTTGTACCATCAATGGCACAGAGTGTCGAGCAGGCTGGCCCGGCCCAAACCACGGAATCACCCACTTTAACAACCTCGGCTTCTCCATGCTGACTGTCTACCAGTGTATCACCACACAAGGGTGGACCGATGTCCTCTACTGGGTAAGGTATTGCTCCTGTCTAAAGGCAAACTAGTTTGTACTTAAACTTAGTTATTGTAGAATGGTTACATCCTTCCCATATCATATAACCTAGAGTATTTCAATAAAGCACAGTGAGGTCACATATCTTATTTGTATTGAAGATCCTGGTTCCCCATGTTTTATTTAAATGATTTTATTTAAATGTACCTATAGACTATGGGGCATGGGCATCTCAACAAACAAGTTACACTCTTTATCAAGTGACGCAAGACTTAATATTCGAACAGATGTGAATTTATCTTTGATCATATCAATCAGAACGAAAGCTTGTCTCTTCTCTTCATCTGTCTCTTCTAACCCAGCTTGTTGAAAAGGAGCTTTTGGCTAATGCCTTGTGGTAATCTATTTGATTCTGTTAATTAGGGCCCAAGCATGTGGAGCGTTTAACCGCTCCACATGTAATTAAACAATTGCTCTCGTGAAATAAAATAAAATAAAGTTCGGGGCACCACCTCTGTTTAAAGATAATAGAGGAAACTATTTTTAATATGACTATCTGTCATTAATCAATCTCAGATCTGAAGTGTGAATTCTAAATTCATTGATCGAAGCGTTTACTATGAAGCATACACAAACAACGACGTGGGATAAAGTGAAACATTTATTTACCATAAAAGCAATAATTGAGTGAATGACGTGATGAATACATATGAATAACAAAACCAGTGAATGAGTGAATGAAATGGAGTTTAAAATGATAATTAATGTCTAATGAGAATAGTGAAGAGAGAGATCTTTTTACATGCATTACCTAACGCTATGCACAGAATAACAACGATTTTGATATTAATAACTTCAAACTGACTTTCTGACAACAGCTCTTGATCAAAGTCAGCCACGGAAAATTCTTACTTCTGTCGTCGGTTCCCTTGGGTCCAGAGAAAACTCACTCAAATATTGTCTGGTAGACAACGTCTCCTTGGATGGATTTTGAGGATGTATCTGTTAGTTGGTCTGGGATACCACGGAGGAAGAAGAATGTTCAACTTTCTCGTCAGGAGAATGAAAGCTGAATTGGAGTCCGTTGACTGTTAGTTGGAGGAGATCAAAACGAACTGAAGTCGGAATTATCTTCTTGAAGGTTTAAAATCGATCTATTACGGATAAAGCTTGAACTGCTGGCCAAGCAAATTTAAACTTAAATCACGCAGGATCATTAAAAGATCTTTAAAAATGCTGATATTCAAAAATGACGAAGAAAAATTATAAGCTAGCAAAAAGAAACAAAAGGACGTGTGTCAAGCGAATAAGAAAAAGAACAGAAAAACTAAGAACGGAAAACGAGAAACTGAGCTCCGACCGGAGGAGCGTCCCTTTTTTAAAAGTTAACTTTGAGGGGAGTGGCTTTTTCCGAATCGATTAAATTTGGATAACTTTTATATGAGCCGATTTAGATATTCTCTCATCACTATTGTCTCAAAGTTATTGTTACACGTAAATTATATATCACAGATCATAGCACCAAAACCACCTTAATATTTAAAAACATTATGCAATTGTTTGTCCATGCCTAATCATTAACGTAGTAACTTAATCTTGACACAATAAACACAGTATAACCGGTTACCATATGAACTGAAAGAAGTAAGAAAAATATGTAATGTAATACTAAATCACAACAAAACAATACAACAAAACATTCAATAATAAACAGCAGATCTTAAAAGTAATAAGTATTAATACTTATAGCAGACTCTAATTTCCGACTGCTCATCCTATTACCTCCCGTCACCGCTAGGTGGCAATGTTGCTCCACCACAGACTTATGTAGTTCAGAAGACTGAAGAGGGGGGCAGATGTTCAGGGTCCAGGTGTTCGAAGGATTTTTATCAGTAGAATTCTCTTTTGAAGTGGAATATGGCCGTTTTTGAATTACTATGAAGTGTCAATTCCTTTGTTGACATAGTCTGCAGAGGGCACTTTCCCACAGTTAGAACATGTTCTTATCTCCTGGTGTAAAATCCTGTGGCTATTTAAGTGTCAAAACTGACAACCTGATGTCTGAAAAGAAAGTTCACGTCTCCTTGGAGAGAAGCCAGTTGTTTCTTTTGGGTGTTAATTATTAAATCTTCTTTGACAGAAGAATTTTGTTATCCTGTTCTTGTGAAGAAAAACAAGATAGGTTGTCGACTGAGGACAGCACAAGGTTCCTGCTACACATGAAAGTGCAAGGAAACCTATTGTTTTTCTAAAGAATATTTTTCCGCTGCGAGATTGCATGCTTCTGTTTCTGATTACTCCAAAAGTTTGCAATGGATTTGAATGACATTTTTTGGAGGGGTGGAGTGAAGCATAATGAACAATCCATTGGTGGCGGTCCGGATCATGATCCGGACCGCCACCAATGGATCATGATCCGGATCGCAGGATTTCGATCAGCCTGAGCATTAAGGGTATAACACATGCGCAGTGTAACTGATGATGGTTGATGACGCGTTGATGACGCGTTGATGATGGTTGATGGTGCGTTGATGACGCGCTGATGACGTGTTGATGAGGTGTGACCCTGCCTCCTTCTAAGAGCAGAGGGGTACGTGTGTGGATTTGTGGCTAGACATCGAGGTGCGGGAGCTGCTGGCCGTCCTCGGTGAGAAAGAAAAAAGCGGTAGATGACGGGATGAGAGACAACGTAGTGTAACGTCATACAGACATAACAAGGCTGCTGAATGAGAGAGGCATCCGCTGATACGTTACACGGAAACACACCGTGTTAATAACAAGCCGACCACCTCACGGTACCGCCAGCTGTGAGCTGTGATCTGGTTTTAAAGTCAGGCACCTTGGCGGAGGTCTGCGCTCTCCGAGTGCCATTCTAGTTTATTTATTTTTTCGATCAATTTACATTGTTTGAAGTACCAATAACAGCATTAGTCTTGTACTTAAAGTTGTAATCAGATAAAAAAAAAGAAGGGTCAAAATGAATGCAGAGGAGATATCCTGACTTTTAGTATCTAGTATGTGTCAAGATTCAAAAACACTAGATTCTACACTTCCACAAACCAACACAAAAGCATCTTTTGTAAGACCCTCCCTGCTTCTGTGTCTGGATGTGCTCAGTGTCTTGTAAATGCCCACGTTTTTCCAACTCCACATTTCTGTTTGTAAGTTTAATTCTCAAGCCCAAACTGAAATAAACCTGATGACATCATAATGACAAGCAGTTTTAGGCTGGGTATGGTAATTGGCAAGCAGAGTTGTATGTTTGGCAAAACATGTCTCGGACTTACTCTGTACGCTAAAAGACTAAACTAATGTTGATATTCTTGCCTGACTTTGTGTAAGACGGCAACAAAAGTGTATTTTCCAATAAGTAGGATTTCTCACATGGCAAATGTGGCAGTGTTCTTTTTATTTTTTGTTTTTTACAAAATGTAAGTGTGCTTTGTCGTACAGGTAAATGACGCTATAGGAATGGAATGGCCATGGATCTATTTCACCACACTCATCCTGGTTGGCTCCTTCTTCGTGCTCAACCTGGTTCTGGGCGTGCTCAGTGGGTAGGGATACTCTGAACATAACTACCCTACTAACCCTCAATTCATTTCTTTTGCATAATCATGATTTACTCTTCGCTCCGTCCATTTCAGCCAGCCATTTCTTCACGCTTCTCAGTGCGTTCTGTCCTTCTAGTTCAGATTGGTTGTCCTGTTTCCCACTAGTGAGTTCACAAAAGAGCGAGAGAAGGCCAAGTCCCGTGGAGAGTTTCAGAAGCTGAGGGAAACCCAGCAGCTGGATGAGGACCTCAAGGGCTATATGGAGTGGATAACTCAGGCTGAGGTCATGGACAATGACCAAGAGCGACAGGGTAAGACACAAGACACAGATTACAACACCTGTTAAATAGAAAAGAATAGAATAGAAATAGTGGAATATTCTTTGCAGCTGTCAGAAACGTATAAATACTAGGATTCGTGATATGCAAAGATTAACTTCACAACAAGTTTACCTTTGTTTCTTTAAGTGAAAATACTCCCTCTGTGTGTCTGGATGTGCTCAGCCAGTAATGGGTAGTACTCACCAAGTAACTTAATCAGAATTTATTATGAAGTAGATTTTCACATACACATAATTTTCCTTAATGTTGTGGTGCAAAACAGTCCAAATATACAAAGTAGGAGAAAATACAAGTACCACAAAAAGTAATATCTGAAAATAAATTTAGAATATAAACGGTACAATATATACAGTATACTATCGCATAGAGAGCTGTACAGTGATGAAAACAACCATTATCAACCATAATCTCTCCAGCTCGCCTCAGGATCCTGGAGGCATACAGGTCCTGGTGGACTGAGGGATAGCAGATTGCATGAAAAGATGTGTTGATACATGAAGAAGATGGTGCCAGTGGGCATCTTGGATGTGGCCCTCTGGCAAAAATATCCCAGGATTTTTGGGAAGGACCTGGAGGCTAAATTATTTTAAAAAAAGGTTCCCAGAAGTCAAATCAATCATCAAATTGAGCCAGAGAATGGTCATGGAATCGAGCTTCTGGACCCAACTACTGTTGACGGCATCGTCTAGAGACCTGTAGCCCAACTTTAATTTAAAATTAAAAGAAACACTTAGTTCCTTTTAAAACCAACCTATTTCCAAAAATACACTTAACCCTTAGGATACTCACCTTTAGGAGATAAGTTACCTTCAAAGAGACTATCAAAAACCAAAATCTTACTCCAATCGGCTATGGGACACATCCCAATGCACTGCTTGCACTGTATAGGCTTTAGCCAGCAATGGTTAATGGTCGGCGGTGACCTGAATAGCTTTATAACTGATTTAACACCCTTATCAAAACGCAATGATTATGGGCAATTGGCAATTGTAGCAAATAGCATATAGCATTTGTGGGAATGCATGAATATGACACAGATACAATGATACAATATTGCAACTTCCCTTTAAGTGTCTAGTGTAAAGCATTCCTAAAGTGTGTGTTGGCTGGAGCTTCATTTCCTCCTGCAAAGTGCCTATGCATTAGAGTTGAGGTGCCTAATAATAGCATCAGGGTATGTGCTGTTCCTGAGGCGGGATGTTCTACACCTCAGAATCTGAAATCTCCTTCCAGAAGGAAGGAGATGGAAGAGAGTACTAGCGGGGTGGGAGGGGTTGGCAATCACCTTCTGCGCCCTGAGGTTGATCTGTGTGGCATAGATGGAGGCCATCCTATGATTTTAGAGTCAGTTCGCACCACTCTCTCTAACTGTCTCCTCTAAGCGGCGGTTGTGTTGCCGTACCAGACTGTGACAGAGAAGACCAGGACACTCTCCACTGTGGCTCTATGAAATTGAAGCACTGCCTCTCGGGCCACACCAAACTTTCTAAACTAGCGCAGGAAGTGCAGCCTCTGGTGGGCCTTGCTGATAATAAGGCTAGTGTTGTCATTACAAAGTGCTTTACGAGGCGGACATGAAAATAATTGTGGAATTATTTTTGTCACTTGCTGCAAATCATCAAAACAGAGCTCTGGAAAAATCTGTCCAACTCATCGGCTCATTTGTCAACCACGTCATACACCTCCATCCCGCCTGGTTCATTACATTACCTTTATTTAGTTGATGCTTTTAACCAAAGCGACTTACAATAAGTGCATTCAACCATGTAGATGCAACCTTATTTATTAATAAATAAGCAATTAAAATAAATTTAAAAAATGAGGGAGTGATTTTGTCAACTGTCATCCAGATCAGCTTTGCTTAACTTTTGACAGATCTCATAACAAAGAATAACACAGAGTATGTGCACTGATTTCTAACATTAACCGTACTGTGTGTGTCTTTGTGTCTTTTCATCAGGTCTGCTCAGCACAGAAAATGGAGGATCAGAGTCCGGAGGTGTCGGCAAAATGGACACAATGCAGCTGATCATCTATTACTAGTCAGTAGCACACTTGTCTAGCAGAAATGTATTCATTGATAGGGTCTGGATAGAGAGGCTCAGTTGAGTAAGTGACGAAATTTAAGATGTCTTCTTTGATCTCATAATTAAAGTTATAGTTTATTTGAGTTAAGATCAAATATTTTCACTAACGTCAGCATTTTAGCAATTCTGCTTTTGTATCCAGTAAATGCTGGTGACAGCATTCAGAGGAATTTCAATGAAGTTTAGAAGGAGTTCAGAAAACACAATACCGAGTGTGTGTTTACATGGACATGAGTATTTTAGTTATGATACCCGATAATCCTGATCCCGGTTTTGAGAAACCTGCATATGCTAACTGAAGTATTCCGAAAAATAAAAACTGGGACACCGTCGCATGTAAAATCTTAGATGACCACAGCCATCCTTTAAAGCTATAAAGGTCGCTATATCGTGACAGTAGTACATGAAACAGGTAACCTGAAAAAAATCATGTTCCTCTGTGTCCTCCGGTGCTCCTAACGGCATCTGCAAGATTTCACAGACCGGAGGAAAACAGGCAGTAAGAGCTGATCTGAGGTCTGCTGTCCATCTGCTGTCTATGAGAGCCGGCTGTCAATCACTCGCGAACTCCGACCAAACGGTCAAACTAGGCAGCACTGATCAAATATGAATCAATATTCTGTTACGTTAATGCCTATTTCTCTCCTCAAATGTTTTCAGAATCATCTTGTAGTGCACAGTTTAGCTGTATGAGAATGTTTGTGACGCCGCCGCCATTGTGAAATCTGGTGAAGGAACGCCGTGTTCCGGTCACATGACCGGAGCACAGCCAATAGGAACGCTCTCACTCTCAATGAAATGACCTGTGATTGGTCAAAGTCTCCTGTCACGGGCTAGATTTTTTTTTTAAAGCCTGAAAACAGAGCCATGAGGAGGAGCAGAAGTCTAGTTTTCTCTCAGAACACTTGAATTACAATATGCTGAAAGGTTGTTATGGAATTTTTGACCAATGATGCCAAAGATATACTGACTACTGCCACTTTAAAGCACCACTTCCAGCTACTGACCTCAGAGCAAAGGTATAGAGTCCCCTGTGCAAAGAAAACCATCTATAAAAAATAGTTTGTCTCTGTCACCATAAACTATCTTAGCCACTTTCTGACCTCAGCACAGAGCAATTTATATCTATTTATTTTTTTTATTATTTTAATGTGTCCTGTCTGGATATCGTATTTTGTGTTTTAATAGCAGATTTTGCACATGCAAACCAAAGACAAATGTCTGCCTTTAGTAAACAAAAAGCAGACAATAAAGTATTTTCTCTACTGTCTAAACATCTGATACAGGTGCTGAATTTTTTTGTAAACATCAAATGCACCTGCAGTCATCAGTAGCCGGGATACTAGCGTTTATCACATAAAGGCTACGGGGATATGGATAACCCGATGTCTCTGTGTTCCATGTAAAAAAAATATTACAGTTTATCAAAGTCATTGAAATGTCCTGATATCTTACTTTAGGGGCCGTTATGAGGACTCACTATTTCATTTAATTCAACTTGTCTTTCTCCTCCTTTTTGTGCAGTAAGCTGGCTCGTAAGTGGAATCGTTGGTTACGCCGTAAATGCCTAGTGTACGTGAAGTCCAAGCTGTTCTACTGGTGGGTGATCATGCTCGTCTTCTTTAATACGCTGGCCATCGCAACGGAACACCACAAACAATCCCAGGGTCTCACAAACTGGCAAGGTCAGAGCATTATACACCTTACATGCCTACAGTACATGCATTTCATCCTGTGTTTAGTACATGACAGTTTTCACTACTCAGCTTCCTTTTAGTGAGAGCAAAAGAAACACTTAAAGGACCATTACTTACTACATTTACTGTAATAAATCATAAAACGACCATGATATGTCATCAGAGATTTAGGGAACATGCTAAGTTAAAATATTGACTTCTACGACAATCTGCTGCAACAGCAGCCCTGAACAATCTGCCTCGCTGACAGTGTTGTAAGCTGGGATGGATGAGTGCATACAATGGAGATTTAGTGAACTACTTGTGTGTTATCTGATCTGTATAACTGTATGTTGCTATGCTTTTCTATGTGTATATCTGTGTACCGGCCGTGGAGACAAATATCCCTCTTGGGACAATGAAATCTAAATCTAATCATATTCAAGTTGTAGCTGCAGGTTGTGATTAATGACTAATATTATTAATTACTAATTAGATTACCAAAACTGTAAAAACTGTCATGTTTCTACCTCGTCAGTAAACAAAAGCTGTTTACAGACCTCAATTGGATTTTTGAGTTTTAGCTATACAGTATACTGTATAACTGTGGTAATCTATAAACATTGAAAGTGGAACGGAAGTTGATTCAGTAAGGGATTTTGGTGCTGTATTTAAATTTAATAAAATGCCACAGAACCAACCCTGAAGCCTCGTCCACACTGGGAACGTCAGGAGCGCGTGGCGGCTGCGTTACCTGATGTTTTTTATTCCGGCGTCCTTGTTAACAGGTTAGAGCAGCCACACAGCCCTCGTGAGCCGATTGACATCATATCAGCAACATTACTACAGTTTCAATGTCTGTATCTGTAGAATATGTTACGGAGATGAAAAAAAGTAAAGACTTGTTTTTAAATCAACATTTTCTGCTTTCAATTCAAAATGTGCAGGACAGTGTTGTAGAACATGCAGTGACTTGCAGAGCTCCATGAATGAATATAGTGCAGGGTTTTAATTGTGGATTATTACTATTATTTACAAATTACCACACGTTTCTTAACCTTTCTCTGTCTAAAATAAATACAAATGACATTCATAATGAAATGAAATGGCCATCATGAAAGGCAAACTGTATGTAAAAAGAAAGGGTTGGCAGCAGCAGAAACGCAGCAGAAACGCAGCTGGTGTGAACATCCGAGACGTGAATCACAAAGCCGCCACGCAACGCAGCCGCCACGCACCCCTGACGTTCCCAGTGTGGACGAGGCGTGACAGTTGCTTGCTTCAGTTTTTAATTTTTGATTCTAACAAAACAGTGTATTATTATTTTCTGTAAAATATAATTAATGTTGTGTAAATAGAATCAATCACTTTATGAATTGTTTTCAAAGGTAACAAATTATTACAATTAAACACTAAAACAATTTATGTGGTACTCTCCAAACTCTTCCCATGCTGTTGACTACTGATACAATCTATGAATAACGCTGTCTTTTTCTATCTCTCGTTCTGTGTCTTGCCTTTCTCTTCGTACTGTTGGCCCCAACCCTCAACAGACAATACCAATAAGCTACTGCTGTCTATGTTTGCCCTTGAGATGTTCATGAAGATGTATGCTCTCGGCTTGCCCTCTTACTTCATGTCTCTCTTCAATCGCTTTGACTGCTTTGTGGTGTCCACTGGCATTATGGAGCTCATCCTTGTCCACATGGGATTCATGTCGGTCATGGGCATTTCTGTGCTGCGCTGCATACGCCTGCTCCGCCTGCTCAAAGTCACCAGGTGAGATTGCTTTTATCAAGCATAGCTATTATGTGCAATGTGTTTGTGGTTGTGTATGAAGTCTTCATCAAGAATATCTGATGGCAAAACTTGTTTACCAACCCAGCTGGTCTCTCACTCTTTATTGACAATTTTGTGTTTCACCCTTGAATGATAGTCATCATCTTCTTAAGCATTTTGCTTTAGCACAGCTCTTTAAACTTAACAATTGAAATAGAAGGTTAGGGTTAGCACCAGTGGCGGCTGGTGACTCAAAAAATTGTGCAGAACAGGAGGAAAACCAACCCACGGTGTCATGTTATTTTACACTAGTTATTTCTACTTTCTTTCTTTATTAAACAAAAGAACATTATTCAGCCTTAGTTGAATTAAAAAGTGGTTTCCCATATTGCTCAACATCCGTCAAGAAAACAACAAAATAAGGTATTTATTGTTAAATTTATATTTATGTCTAAAAGATTTTGCCAACATAAATCCCTCCAACGAGGGTTGACGCAGCACCCAGTAGGCTACAGTGGGAACGTCCTCCATGCCATGCAGCGGTCCGTCGCCCATACTGGGATCCAATCCTGGGTGAGCAGAGTAGGCTACACAAGCAGACGTTGGGCCGGCTCACGCCGCTGTAGTCCCACCATCACCACCCCAGTCCAAATCTATTATTGCCATTAGCTTAAAGTCCTTCAGGTCTGCTACAACAATCTAACTGTGCTACAGTATTCATCTATCGCTTTACTGCCAGTTCGTAGGTTGAGTAGACGATTGAAGATGAAATTTGGAAATCATCATTGGACCAACCCCATCTTCCCTTGTACCAGACGCCTGCACTGCAGGTGTTGCTGTTGAAGCATTTTAAGAATATAAATAATGGATTTTTTTCCGAAGAAGAGAGAAAGACTATTTTATAAATGATACAGAGATTTGGTAATGGTTCATTTCAAACAATTACTCTTTTTATATTTTGATCTCCCTCTTGCCTCTCAGAAATATAGGAGGAGCAGCCTCCTCTGCCTCTATGGACCAGCCTCCACTGGACTGAGCACTATGGGAATATCAGCTGAACGTACTATGGACTGACCAATCCCAGTTTAAACCTCCTCAATCTAACCACTGAGTAGACTGCAGAGGGCCCAAAGACAAACGGACTAACTCAATATTTAGAGCCCAGGTGCACCGTCCTTATTGAACCTTTGTCAAAACGTCATGTAGTTAGCATGTTAATGGTAATTCACATTATGCGTTAGCATTTGGCTAGTGGACTAAGCGCCAGTTACTTGCCACATGGTTGTAGCAGTCATGCTAGCTATGATAGGAGTTATTTCAGCATCATGCTGCCATACTAAACACCAACATTCAGGGAGGGCTAAATAACCATAAGAAAACCTACAAAGAGAGATGGGATGAGTGACAACAAGACAGCACTGAGTGAGTGAGAGGAGGCAGAGCTATGCTGCAGCACTGTGCTGTGTGTGTGTGTGTGTGTGTGTGTGTGTGTGTTGTGTGTTTATGTGCGTTTGTGTGTGTGCGTGCGTGTGTGTGTTTATGTGTGTGTGTGTGTGTGTGTGTGTGTGTGTGTGTGTGGTAGGGCTGCACGATTAAGGCCAAAATGATAATGACGATTATTTTGATCAATTTTGAGATCACTATTACTTATAGATTATGGACAAAATATTTTTATTGCAATTTCACATTGAAATAAACAGCTTTCACTTCCATGTTGTGCTGCATTACCACCGCCAAAAACTCTAAGTGTTATCATTTTACTTTGTTGTTGTCATTTATAGTGGTTATATGCATAAAACACACACTTCAAATGATTAGGAAATAAAAGATATGTATTTTTATTAAAAAATGTGCTTTGATTAAAAACATCTTAGTATTAGTAGTTGTAATTATACACCGATCAGCCATAACATTAAGACCACTGAGAGGTGAAGTGACATGTCGAAAGACATTGATTATCTCGTTACAATGGCACCTGGCAAGCCGCTTTAACATCTACAGTATTAGCTAGACTGGATATTCATTACAGATATCTGCAACGTCATTTTGCCCGATCAAAACTGTAATTCGAGACATCTCTAATTATATTTTGAGCAGGCAAAACTACGTTTGCCATTCATGTGTATGGGGTTTCTCATTACATATTTGCAGATATCTGCAATGTGAATTATGGATATCTGCAACTGAATTCTGATTAGTTAATTCTGACTAGTCATAATTCCAGTTCAAGATATCTTTAATTCCCCTCAATTAAAGAAATCTACATTGTCCTTTTTTAGATATCTTAAATTAAGTTTTAACTAGTCAAAATGATGTTGTAGATATCTCAAACTAGAGTAAGGAAGAGTCATAATTACATTGTTAGATCTATTATCAAGTTATAGATATCTTTAAATTAATTTTGATTGGCGATATCTCATTTGGAGATATCTTTAACTTTCATTCCACCTGGTCAAAATGTAATTACAAATATCTTGAATTAGAGTTTTGACTAGGCGAAATTATGTTGCCGATATCTGTAACTATGTCAGAAGCAACTGCAAGTGGGAGGCAGAAGCTGTTCAAACATACTATGGCTGCTGTACTGCAGTCGTATGGGTTTATAAAGTGTGTCTGGAGACAATAAATATACAATATGCTGTAAATTTCTACCACAACTCTTTAGTGAACGAAGCTCTGCTTTATCTTTTTCAATCCATTCCTTGATGATGAGCTCTTTCTATTTCATGGCTATCTGATCAACAACAGCAAAAGCTTCTGCTGACACTGTTCAGATACTTTGTTGGGCCGATATCCAATGGGAAGCCTTGCATGAGCATCACTGATGATCATTGCATCTAACTTGACTTGTCGTTTTGACTAGTCAGAATGATGTCATAGATATCTTAAATAACAATTCTGACTAGTCACAATGTAATTACGACTAGTCAAATTGCCATCGTTGATATCTTTTATGTTAATTCTGGAAAGTCAAGCTGAGCTAATAGATGTTAAAACGGCTCACCATAAGTGTCTGATTAAGTGATTTGTTCCAATTGTTTTAAGGTTGTTCCTCCACAGCTTATTTAGGACCTGCATCTTTATGTCTTCTTCACTCAGCTGAAGAACTTCCACACCGACGACATGAAGAGAAAGCAGAAAGCGCAGCTGGTATCTGTGTATTTATACTGCAGAAAATATCTCTCACGCTCTTAATACTACATCACTTGCTTTGACCTTGGGATATTGCCGCGGGTGGGTTTACATTGGAGTTAGTTGAAAGCCCAGTGCGTCGCATACAGTCTCTAAAGGGTGCCTCCGTGCGACGGTATCCGATGCCGAGGGGTTCTTGCCAAGCTTGACAAGTTGGGAGTGAGACCAGGTTGCCTGAATACAAATGTCCGAATAACTGATGACTTATTCGACTGATGTTGTGTGCCCTAGATACTGGACATCTCTCAGTAATCTGGTGGCTTCCCTCTTGAACTCGACCCGTTCCATTGCCTGCTTGCTGCTGCTCCTCTTCCTTTTCATTGTCATCTTCTCCCTGCTGGGTATGCAGGTGTTTGGAGGGAAGTTCAACTTCCCCAACCAACCCAAACCCCGCAGCACCTTCGACAGCTTCCCTCAGGCCCTGATCACTGTGTTTCAGGTACGATTACAACCACTAGTCATAAACTGATGAAAACAATGGGATTTCTCCAAAAAGCTAAGTTTGAATATTTTGAAATATGTCAAAATGATTTGCAGTAACTTAACTGTGTTTCAGATCCTGACCGGTGAGGACTGGAACACTGTCATGTATGACGGCATCATGGCTCATGAAGGACCCAGCATGCCTGGTATCCTAGTCAGCATCTACTTCATCATCCTCTTCGTCGTTGGAAATTGTATCCTTTACAGAGTGTGTGTGTGTGTGTGTGTGTGTGTGTGTGTGTGTGTGTGTTTCTTTAACCAACACTGAACTCCGAACCATGACAACCACAGTTCAATTGAAATCACTGTTATAAGCTTTGACTCCCCTGTTCAGTCATCCTTCTGAATGTCTTCCTGGCCATTGCTGTTGATAACTTGGCCGAGGCCGAGTCTCTCACTTTGGCACAGAAAGAGAAAGCAGAGGAGAAAAAACGCAAGAAAGCACTCCGGTATGTCTTCCTCAATGTTAAAAATTATACATATTTAGCTAATCAGAGCCCGTGTTTTTATGTTTTTTTACTGACTTGCAATCTCACGCGCAAACATTAACCCAGCATTATATTTGTGTGCGTGTGTGTGTGTGTGTGTTTGTGTGTGGGCGGGAAACACACTCAGCCTGTTGTAATGCCTCTGCCGTTAAGTTGCTCCGTTCTCTGCTTGTCATCATGCTTTTACAAGCTTCACAGTTGTATTTACTTATCATCTGACTTTGGCGACAACAGTTTAATATTCTGAAAGCCAAGATTTGAAACCCACTGTCTCAGACCCGACCACTGCAAGCCTGTCATTCATACTTTCAAGGAGACGTAGCGGGAGGGAGGGGGGCGTACGGCGCTGAGTAGGATCAGAGTGTGGTTGACCCAGTGGGCAACTCTGGTGTCTGAAAAGTGAAGTCAATGTAACAGCCAGCAGGGGGCGACTCCTCTGGTTGTATAGAAGTCTATGAGAAAATGAGCCTACTTCTCTCTTGATTTATTACCTCAGTAAACATTGTAAACATGAGTTTATGGTCTCAATCGCTAGTTTCAAGTCTTCTTCAATACAGCATGATGTTCATTTAGTAAATTATGGTCCCATTTAGAGTCAAATAGACCATAAAGCAGGGGATGCTTTAGGGCAGGGCTACCTTGTGATTGACAGGTCGCTACCACAGCGTTGTCCAGTCTGGGAGTTGTCAGTGTTGTCGTCATAGAACTTTAACCCTTTCACAGTGTGTTTTTACTTCATCAAAGTTAATTGTAACCTTTTTGGAAGCCTGAAAATGTCTTTTCAGTGTTCGGTTGTACTTATCTCTGTTACTTCTGGTTTCTAATAACCAAGATGGCGACGGCCAAAATGCCGAACTCGAGGCTTCAAAACGGTAGTCCACAAAGAAATGGGTGACGTCACGGTGACTATACGTCCACTTCTTCTATACAGTCTATGGGTTGACAGGTCTGCTGCAAGCTTATCATCATGCCTTTAAAGGCTTCAAAAGTGCATTTATCTTCAAAAAGAGTTGCATCTTTTTTATTTTATATCGGTCTCATTCACATGAACGGAGGAAGGGAAATAACTCTGGATTTGGCTATTAGTGCATTTTACAATTTACAATACAACACTGCACTGTTCATGCAGTCTGAGATGGAACGTTGGCTGATTTATATGACAATCGAAAAACCTTGAACCCTGCTGTAAAGCCATTTCCATTAAGCGCACTCATGTCAATATTTCCTACGATGGTGTACAATAAAGTGTAGTAACATATAGTTGTTTTAATCAGAACATGATGGTTCAAGTTGTAAAATACTGCAATTTTCTTGAATGCCACAAACCAACAACCAGTTGAATCAGCCCCTGTGTATATTTATAGAGCCAACATGCCAGACAAAGCATCAGAGGAGAAAGCAAATATGGCAAAGAAGCTGGCTGAGCAACGGGCCAAGGGTGTAGAGGGTATCCCTACAACTGCCAAGGTAAGGCATCCAAGAGCATTCATCAACAATGTAAACTAAACAGTGTGATACAGTCTTTCTCTTTCTTACCTTTCAAACTATTTCATTTTCAATGTGCAGCTGAAAATCGACGAGTTTGAGTCTAACGTTAATGAGATCAAAGACCCTTTCCCTCCAGCAGACTTTCCTGGTAAATCACAGTGACTCCGGACTGTACTGTTCATACTATTTCAAACTCAGAGGTAAGAAAGGAACTTTGCTAATCCCTCGCTCTTTCTGTTGGGTAGGTGATGATGAGGAAGAGGACCCTGAGATCCCAGAGAGCCCGAGACCTCGTCCAATGGCAGATCTGCAGTTGAAGGAGGAAGCGGTGCCGATGCCAGAAGCCAGCTCCTTTTTTATCTTTGGACCTCAGAACAAGTATGATGCTGGTGATCGTTGGGGTTGATAGTAATGACAGTGGGGTGGGGCTCATGGGTCCGTTTACGTTCAGGCTATTCTGCTTTTTCGTTTGAAGCCAAAAACGGAAAAACAGGAAAGCAGAGTAGTTTTTTCCGTTTTTGGTTTCTGAATGAAAAAACGACAAAACCAAATACAAAAAAACGATCCAATTTTGGTTGTTGTTTATTCCTTTTTGTCATTATTCCTTTTGAACCGAAGTCTGAAGAATGGCAGACATGTGACCTGGAAGTAAAAGTAAACATGTCAGAATAAAAGCCTTGTAGCTTGTTGCCTAGCTACTAGGCCAAGAGAAAATACTGCTCCAACAGCAGTCACAATTTACTACGGTCCCTTATGGTTCCTGATTAACTTTTTAAATGCATCCCTGCCTGCTGGAGGAATTTCATAAGTTCTTTCAACATTGTCACGAACGTGTCTTTTAACCATTTCAGGTTCCGGAAGCTCTGCCATCGTATTATCAACGCAACTACTTTCACCAACATCATCCTCCTCTTCATCCTGCTGTCATCTGTCTCTTTAGCCGCTGAGGATCCCATCGACCCCATGTCCTTCAGGAACAAGGTGACAAGCTCATGTCTGTCCCGTTGTAATGTGAATATTTAGGTTGAATTGCGGTTGAAAAATTACTATTTTCATTCACACTGTCAGCATCTAGTATAGATATTATACTATTATTGATATTAATAATGTGACTTTTTTTAGGTGTTGGCCTATGCTGATATAGTCTTCACTTCGGTGTTCACGGCGGAAATTGTGCTCAAGGTAATAACAAGTACCACAGTTAATATTGTTGATACAGATGGGTGACAAATTAAAGATTAAAGCTGAAGACTTGTGGAGAAACATCATGAATCATGATGCTTCCTGAAGGCTCTCTGAATGATTATGAACATTATGTGAATCATATGCAATGACCTACACAGTCACTCCCAAATGAACTCAACCTATTCCTTTGGAAGAACGGTGTTCACCACTCCAACAAAGTTCCAGAGACTCTAAGGCCGGAGATGTACTTGCTTTTTAACCGCGCACTTGCATCACATTACTTTCTGACTACGTACGCAATGCTCACGCAAATGCGTCGTTAACAGCAAGTATATCTCCGGCTTAAGAATCTATGCAAGGGGGACGGTGAAGCTTTTCTAGAGATTCGTGGTGGACACAAATCTTTTTTGGACACTGCATGTTGGATTTCCCTTTAATTGGTCACTCACATGTATATTATTATGTAATGAAATCTTGGTTAACCAACCATAAAAATCACTGGAAACCGAAACACTGACAAATAAAACAGATCTAACACAATTTTGTCTTAGATTACATGTAGTTAACAGACAGTAAAAGTTTGTCTTGGTCAGTAATAACATTTCTTTCCTTATTTATTTAAAGTTTGAGCACCAAATTCTCTGAACAGTTAAGACAGCCCTATAATTTTAAAGGCAGTGTTAATAGTTTTGAGATGCAATAACACTTTTTAGTTTATATGTTACATCTACAGCAGGAACTTGTTCTTAGTACAGTTGCGGTGTGTTCATAATGGATAACGTATATTCCTTTTCAGATGACAACATACGGCGCCATTCTTCACAAAGGCTCTTTCTGTCGGAACTCTTTCAACATCTTGGATCTTCTGGTGGTCAGCGTGTCTCTCCTCTCAATGGGCATGGAGTAAGTGGAGTCTATGTATACCGCATCACTTCTTACTGACTGACCTCCTCTCTATTGCAAAGAGCTCTATTCTTTATCTTGTTGACTCCTGGATTTGATAAAGCAATGCCATGTGCCGTCACGCCATGAGACTAAACAACAATATATTGCCATCAAGTGGAAACGGTACATCAGTAAATACGGTGAGCCTGTGTTTGCATCATCTTCTGCTTCCGGCGCCGCATGAGTGACAGCCTGTCAGCAGCTCCTGATCACCGTTGATCTTTTTCTGATTTAAAATCTTAATTTAACTTTTGTTGTACTTTCTTGCAGTTAATAACTTTTTAAGTTGCGCTATGAACATTAAAAATGTTGCACTGCTTTCTTTACTGGTTCTTGCACTGTTTACAACCACGACCAGGGGACCCAGCGATCAGCTGTTAGCACTCTGTAACACAGCGATGCTGCTACCGGACGAGAGACTCGAGTTCTCCTGTTTCTGGTGACTTTAATCGTGTCCCTCCGTCATCCACTCTGCTCACATTCATTCAGTATGTTACATGCCACACCAGAGACAATAAAACACTGGATTTATTTTATGCCGACACCAAGGAAGCATATAACTCCTCCCCTTTCCCTCCACTGGGAAGATCTGATCACAACCTGGTGCACAGGCAGACAGCTTTCACTCGCACAGTGAAGAGATGGTTCGACGAGGCTGATGAGGCTTTGAAGGACTGATCTGATTCAACAATGTGGGACATTTTTAGTGATGCTCATGGTGAGGACATTGATGGTCTCACACACACACTGTATAACGGACTATATCAACTTCTGTGTGGAGAATGCCGTACCCACCAGGACTGTACGCTTTTTTTCCAGCAGCACATCCTGGATTACTTCTGACACAAAGGCTCTCCTCAAGGGAAAAAAAGAGGGTTTTTAGATCAGGAAATAAGGAGGATCTGGGCCAGCGGCATCTTGACTGCAGACAGGAAGAGACTAAACAGACTGGTTAAGTCTGCTTCACCGAGACACCGCAGCTCCTTCCTTCCTGCTGCTGTCAGACTCTACAACCAACGCTGACAATTCATTCATTCACTCATTCATATGCAATATCAATGTATACCACTGTGCAATATCAACATTGCATATTTAATATTCATATGTGCAATACTGTGAAGCCAACCACTCATTCAGTCTATTTTTTTATATCTTGTTTTTTATTGTTTACTTACTGACTATATCTTTATTGTTTACTTGCTTGTTTATTAGATCTTGTTTTGTCTTTTACTGATGCCTCTTGTTGTTTGCCCTGTCCCCTTTGCTGATTATCTTATCTTATCGTGTCTTATCTAGATCCAGTGCCATCTCCGTGGTGAAGATTCTCAGGGTGTTAAGGGTACTACGGCCCCTGAGGGCCATCAACAGAGCCAAGGGACTCAAGGTATGAGATGTCTATCAATAGACTTGCAGTTTTAAACGTCTCTAATACCGACCCGACGCATCATCTGTGATATCTCTGTCTTTGTAGCATGTCGTCCAGTGCGTGTTTGTTGCTGTCAAGACCATTGGAAACATCGTGCTGGTCACCATGCTACTGGACTTCATGTTTGCCTGCATCGGAGTCCAACTTTTCAAAGTGAGAAGACAAAGAAATAAAATGGCAAACTGTTCCTTAGCACTATACTTGGTGATGTAAACATTTGTCTGTCTGCCTTCTCAGTAAGACACTTTTGTTGCCTTCCCAGGGCAAGTTCTATGCCTGCACAGATCCCGACAAAATGACTGAGGAAACATGCAAGTAAGGACTTTGTTGTGTAGTGCGTAATGCTATTCGAGGCCTCTTTTTCACATGTGGAAAGCTCTGGGCAACATTATTCAAAGGGAAACGTAAATCAAAGTGTTTTTAACTTGGAAATTAGATAAAACATTCAGTAAACAAAGCACATTTGACAAAATCATTTGTCAGTTTAATTAAGGGCCACTTACTAGCTTTTTCCAGGGCTTTTAACCTCATCTAAGGTCTTCATCAGCGGATGGAGTTTGCTCCATTGGCATCACGTGTGACATCAAGAGAGAACTGAACCATGATATTGTACCACACTATTATAAAATACCATGTTCACATTTATACAGAAGACAAACAAATATACGTTCAACTTTAAAAGTGAACACAGTTTATTAACTTCAACAGAAAAATCCTGTCAGTATATAAAGGATTTATTCATTTCTAACAGAAATATTGCCCTCATGAGAGCTCGCATCTCAATTCAACCGGCCCACTAGTCTTGGCAATGAAAAAGAGAAGATGAAAACATGTTGTATTGTATAAGCAATACAGTTCCTGCATAAAATGTAAACACAGCGCAGGCACAGCTGTGGAATTAAAAATGTCTTAAGAATCGTAGATTTTAATTTGATGAACCCTGCAGAAATGCTGATTGAGGTGATCTTGACTGTAGCCCTGCCTGTCTGTATTTCCCCTTCACTATGTGATTCAGAGGCTGGTATATAAGGTACCAGGAAGGAGCACTTCATGAAATGGAGGTCCATGAGAGGAGATGGACCAACTCAGAACTAAACTTTGACAACATCCTCAACGGCATGCTGGCTCTCTTCACTATTTCTACCTTTGAAGGATGGCCCAAGTGAGTCCTGATCTGTTCTTTGACGGCATTGACTGTTGATTGTGTATATAGTTTAGTAAACAGTACATCCCCTTTACATTGATTTTGAGTATATTCTTTTTTTCTGTCTATATATTGTATGTGTGTGGATTTGAATATGACTTTTTTTTTTTTTTTTCCTATAGGTTACTATATAAAGCCATCGATTCAAACTTAGAGGATAAAGGCCCAGTGTACAACAATCGAGTGGCCATCTCAATCTTCTTTATCGTCTATCTCATCCTCATCGCCTTCTTCATGATGAATATATTCGTGGGCTTCGTCATTGTCACCTTCCAGGAGCAAGGAGAGCAGGAGTATAAGGACTGTGAGCTGGACAAAAACCAGGTCTGTTAAAAATTACCTGTTGTGAAAATATGAATGATGTTGCACAAGGTCAGGACTGAGCTCTTACACACACACAAACACACACACACACACACACACACACACACACACACACACACACAGGTGCCATGTCATTGTTCCAATATCCCGTTATTCCGACAACCCAATAGTCCGACAAATGCACCACTGGCCCATTAGGTTGACAGCCCGTTATTATGAAAACAAACACCCGTTGTTCCGTCAATACACACTCTCCCTGCACCGCCTTCTTAATGCACGAGCTTAACGGGTCTCAAGCCCCCGGGGGCCCGACCACGTAAAAGGGCCCACGAGGCTCCTGGGGGGGGGGGAAATGAAAAAATATAATTCACAGGTAGAAGCGAAACCAGGCGCGCAACGGGATGCTCCATGCGTAAAGACGCAACGGGGGTGTTGTATTTTACTCCGACACAACCTGCCAGGAGAGAAAATAAAAGCTTTTTTCTAGCAGCTGTATATCTGACTGAGATTTGGTTCTCTTACTGACTGACTGATGTGAAGGGATCTGAGGGAAGGGCTTTCAAAACGTCCATAGCCAGAGGACCTAAAGTAATGTTAGGGATATTATATTATTGAGTAATATTGAGTATAGCTCTCACTCATACCACTGCTGCATGGAACGCTACATGATGCCAACCAGGAAGGATTGTTAGATTAAATACCCTACGGCGAGGTCCGACAGTAGTTGCACCAGGAAGGTCCGATGACATCATTCTGCATAATAAGTAGCCATGTGCTTCTGTTTGTCTGAGAAACGATGGAAGATTCAGTGTGAACAATGGACAGATGGAGAAAGATAAATCTGCTTTAGAGTAGATTCACTTCATCCTAATTATTATTGTGAATGTTTGTTGAAATGGTAGTTAACCTAGTTTGTTATCTTGTTTCACATAATAGCGATCCAAGGACAAATGATGGGGGTTATTTCATATGATTTGTTTAGGATATTTCCTTGTTATTCATTTACTTTTTCTGTTTATCTCCAGCACATCAGAATGAATAGTAAATATATATATGGCATGACTGCCGGCCCTGTCCGTGGTGCTGAATCAGCAGGGGCCTTGCACCAAACAACATTTCACGAGTGTCATCACTCTCCTCCACCTTTTACACCAATTAATGGGTTTCTGATTCATAATATTGAGTTATTAATTATAGTTACATATTTTGATATTAATTAATTATTAAATCTGCTACAAGCAATAATGCTACACCGGGCAACCCACAGGCGTTGTCTTCCAGCTCCGGCAGGGGGGTCAGTTCAGCCAAAGAAGACAAATGGGCTGTTGCTCGGGAAACTTAGACCCGGCCTTGTGCACGTCCTTGCTGAGCGGTGGTTATACTGTGTCCCCTCATCCCTTACTTACGCTTCGTCCACACTGGGAACGTCAGGAGCGCGTAGCGGCTGCGTGATTGACATGTCGGGTGTTCACACCATCCGCGTTTCTGCTGCTGCTGTCAGCCCTTTCTTTCTACATAGAGTTTGCCCTTCATAATGGCCTTTTCATTTCATTTCATTTTAAATGTAATTTATATTAATTTTAGACAGAGAAAGGTTAAGAAACGTGTGGTAATTTGTAAATAATGGTAATAATCCTCAATTAAAACCCTGTACTATATTCATTCATGGAGCCGTGCAAGTCACTGCATGTTTTACAGCACTGTCCTGCACATATTTCAGAATAAAAGCATTGTGTTAAAAAATGAAGGAATTCTGTTCACAGAAAAAAACGCTTGAGGGCTTTTATTTTGAAATGAAGGCAGGAAGTGTTGATATAAAAATAAGTCTTTTTTTCTCTTTTTTTTTTCCATCTCCGGAATATATTCTACAGATAGACATTGAAACTGTAGTAATGTTGCTGATATGTCGCAATATACTGTCCATAGATCACCTTCACTGTCTGTTGTTGCTGTGAACCGCGCGCGTCTCTGCTCTAACCTGTTAACACGGACGCCGAAATAAAAAACAACAGGCAATGCAGCCGCCACGCGCTCCTGACGTTCCCAGTGTGGATGAGGCTTTAAGTAGTCACACACTACTCAGCCATGCTTCACGCAGATGTTTGCCCCCACCAGGGAGGGTCGCAGCAGAGTTTGAGGGTTGACTTGCTCTCTAAAGGATGTCAAAGGTCAAGGATGTGTTAAAGGATCTGGTTATCTTTAATAACCAGATTTAAGAGTCCCTTGCCAAAAGTATTGTTTATGTAAAAGAAGGAGTATCATCATATATATCATCGTTAGATTTTAGTTTTAGTCTCAACTGTCTGTTGTTGCTATCGGCCTAAAAAATTCATCATCCTTATTTATAACATATTCAATTTGTCTAAACCCTCTTTATCTCCCTCTACTTTTTTTTAACCCCTCCAGCGCCAGTGTGTCCAGTATGCTCTTAAGGCCCGACCACTGCGATGTTATATTCCCAAGAACCCCTACCAGTACCAGGTGTGGTACGTCGTCACCTCCTGCTACTTTGAGTACCTTATGTTCCTCCTTATTATGCTCAACACCATGTGTCTGGGAATGCAGGTATGAATACAACACACATCACATACATATAAAACACTATCTGTCTGTCTGTCTATCTGTCGGTCTGTCTGTGTTGTGTGGGGGGCTGGAGCGTAACAGAATTTGGTAATAAGCTGTTAGTCAGTTGTGTGATCCTGACCAGATGCTGCTGAACCTTTTTCCAGATGACTTGTATGTTAGCACTTAGCTGAGAGCTAACATGCAGGTAAATCACTTTGTCTCACTTTATATTCATGCAGCTGTCGATCTGTACCTCTTTAACCCACAGCACTGTAACCAGTCAGACCACGTTACTCACCTGTCGGACATGCTGAACGTGATTTTCACGGTGCTCTTCACTGTGGAGATGATCCTTAAACTCATGGCCTTCAAAGCCAAGGTTAGTCAAAATTCATTGCATTACTCCACTGCTCGCTCGTTTCGCCGTCGCTCTCTCTCTCTTGCTTCACCACTCACTTCCCACATTCACACACACTCCCACAACACTAGGCTTTGCCCGACGTCAGACACATTACTGTCTTCCCAGACGGGCTTCACTAGATATCACTTTGTGTTTTTTTTCCGTGGAGTTTGTGTTGGAGTCAGAGTTGTGTTGAAGGGGCTGGTCGTTTGTTGGCGTTAGCGGACTCCATTTCTAACCGAACGTTAGCTAAAACAGGCCCGGGTTCTTCACATTAAAAGCAGTCTACAGGCTGATAGAGGAAACACAGAAAGCCGCGGGAGGCCTCATTTTTTAGGTTGGGTTACAACCTGCTCACACTTTGGCAATAAAAAATGATTAAAACTTGCTTATATGCGTAAAAAAGTTACATACAGTCCATTTAAAGCACAAGTGTTGTGTCTGAGCAGAGTTCTTAACAGACATCTTAGCAGGACTTGAACCAGTGATTTTGGGACAAACACAGAAATGATGTTGATCACAAGCACTGCAGTGTTCATATCATTTGCATAATGATTGATCTTGTATTTTGTAGTCGTCCGGATACCTTAAATGTGTTTTTCTGCTGCAAATCATCCAATAAATATGGCAAAAAGAGAGATATCACATCCATGCCTAATCTCCATGTGAATGTGTGAAACCTTTTCATGGGAGCCCATTTGTTGGGACGATATAAAAAAAAAAATTCTGTGTCAAATGATGTTATTTGAGCATTTAAAAACTGCATTAAGTTCAGTACCTTGTGAGTGCTGGTATATGAACGCCTTATTTAAATTAATTGAGTGATGGAGTAACTGAATTCAGGATGCTAGATTCTCACCAGTTTTAATTCCTGTGTTGATGGCGACCACGGACACAAACTAGATCACTCAATCGTCGTTAGTGGGTTTTAACAATAAGGAGATCAACTGTTGTATTCATGCAAAGGAGAACTAGTCATGTGCCGTATCAGATTCACGGCAGCACTTGTAGAAATCTTGGTGTGATAAATATTTGCCACTTGATAACTATGTACAGCAGCAACACACATGTAATGTTTATGTCCGCTCATTCCAAAGACGGCACAACTTTGAAAAATGTGGAAGTGGTTTGATAACATTGATTGACCTCAGAAAAAGAGCAGAGGCTCTACATTACACAACAAAGAGCACATACTTAGTCAACTAGCAACTATACTGACAGTGACAAAAATTGCAGTGGAAATCAGCCACCTACAGCTTATAGCCTACTGATGTTATACTCCTTAAAACCTGTCCGCAAGACAGTTTTCTTGATGCTAGACATTGATATCTCCACAGTAGCTGGATGGATTTTTAACCATTTGAACGGCATTTGAAAAACGTCCGTCTCCCTTCGTTCTTTTGCAGCTGGAGCTGCAAAGATAGCCCTTACCAATGTGGTACAATAAGGACCCTAGATAAGGAACATAGAAATGACCCAGCATACATACTGTGCATGCATCATGACAAAAGGATATCATGGCGAGTGACATTCCGAGATACACACACATCCACACTAATGTTTGTTTTCTCAAAGGGTTATTTCGGAGACCCCTGGAACGTCTTTGACTTTGTCATCGTCATCGGAAGTGTCGTGGACGTGATGCTGAGCGAAATCGATGTGAGTACCATTGCCTTGCTCTCTCTTTCTTTTTTGTCTCTGTCTCACACTCACACAATTTACACATACAGAACAAAAGAATACTAAACACACATTTTTATTATACATTTACACAAATGTGGCCTATGACCGAAACACTTTTGAAATAACATGTAAGCACATTTGGTGCTTCTGTGAGCACGCATGGGACACCGACCCGCAATGATTTATACGTGTTGGGACTTACAAACTGTGCCTTTAAAAAATAGCACTGTGGAGGTCTCTCAAGCCAGATGACCTTCTTTGCAACCATATCAGCGACATATTTTGAAATTCTGAGAAGCGCTTTATGAAATATTGGTATTAATGTGGTGTAATTGAATCTTAAATTGAATAAGGGAAACAGGCCTGCTCATGTAATTAATGTTATTTGACAGTCTTCAGAATGTATACAGTAAATCTTGAGAATACATGCAGTATAAGGAGCATACGGGTCCATCTTTTGTTTTATGAATGGTGACATTAAATGTCTCTTTCCATGTTCATGCCTTCATCTCTCACTGTCACTTATTTCTGCCACAGATGGATGCACCTTTACAGCTGGAAGCTCTCTTTCTTTCCTCTCTGACATCACTTCTTGAACTTGTGTTTCCCTCCCACAGGCAGCACTGGCCTCCTCTGGAGGACTTTACTGTCTCCATGGCTGCTCTGTAACTATTCACTTGCTTCTGTTTTGCATGACATTCACATGTTGCATGACACAAGAGGCAAACAAGAATTTACTCAAGAATAACTAAATTATTACACAATCAAGCGTCGACTGTTGAGCAAACACTATTCAACTATAATAAGCAAACCAGACACAAAATGGTGACTCTCTAGCTTGAAGCAGCGGCGCTTGTGTACTTGTGTGTGAGAGAAGGGGAGGGGCATGTGCACCCGGTGGTGTGTGCGTGCAAACTGATGCTTACACAGACGCCATGCGTACCGCTGAGTCTACACTCATTAAATGCGTGAGCGTGCAGCTGGAGCTATAGACAGTCCAGATCTGAATTTCTCTACACTGTTTTAACTCTGAGACCTCAATGCTTTAAAGGCATGCTTATGGGAGTTAGTGGAGTTGAGAGAGCAAGCATGGCACGGCTACTGCTATAGGTTGTCCCAAAACAGGTTTAGTTGACAAGGATGAAATAGGCTACCTTAAAAACTGGAGGAACTTTCACGAATGGTAAATGGACTTACATTTATCTAGTCTTCTGATATTTCACAAGCCAACATTTAGTCTTTTTTAATCAAACTCTGGTGCGGTTCCACCCTGCGTTGGTCTGTTGTAAACGCAGTAATCGTACTCTGGTGTACGACCAAAACAACCGGTCCGAGACTGCTTGTGAGAGGTGGTCTAGCGAACTGAAATGCAGGCTGCCTGTGTGGTCATTTGTTGAGATGAACACAGCTAAATGACTGGAGGTAAAGGACTGACCTGGACTTCTGCAGAAGGCCGATGTTTGCTTGACATCTGGGCCGAACAGAACATACAGAATATACTAAATAAAGTCGAAGTCATTTGAGATAAACTGGAGGAGAAGGGATTCAAACATAGAGTAGATCAGCACAGAGTAAAAGTGGAAAAAAAAACTTTGACAGCAATATATCAAAGTCCGTGATCCCCTGCATAGAAGTGGCAGCTCTCAAGACGAAAAAGATCCATTTGCTCCTTCGTACACGTCCCTTAACAACTTAATCTCTTATCTGGTCCGCTTTAATTTGCGCACTGTGAAACCGACCCAGACTAAATAGAATACAAACCAAAGGTACTAATTTCACTCTGATTCGGACCAGCAAAACAGAATATGGCTTGTGAAAGCGCCCTTAAAGTAAACAATGCAAGCAAATGTCCCAGGATGCAAAGTCACTAAAAACAATATCTAAAATAAGAGATGAGCAGTGGGAAGCTAAAACCAGGTACCCCGCAGTTTGTAGAGAAGTCTCAAATCCAGACCGATAGTGCTCACCACCGACGTGGTCCATGGTCTCTTTATCCTCCTCCACCAGGGTGTGTAGATCCAACGGCATAGCTGCATATTCATGAAACTCTAACTTAAAGGAACCGCCACTACTTGATTTTAGGTTTAATTAGTGCTTAAGAACAGCTTTTGTCTTGAGCAGCATAATAATCAACACCGCAGACAGCTGATGTTAAGACGCTCCAAACGTTTTGATTTCAAGTACTGCTTTGGGAGTCTAAAGTCTATAGATTTAAGAGAATTGATGGAAATTTCCATCAGGGACCACGATGGAAATAAGTCCTGGAATTTGTTGTTACGTGATACAGTATGCTTGTACAGTATTGTGCATGAATTACAGTGTGTTATCCTTCAACTGACTGGACACTGGACGCACTAATAATACCTGCATGTTGAATATCTTCTTTTGTTTAAACATGCACACATAAAAGCATTGTTCTGCTTCTCATGCAAGACTTTCCCTTTATGAAATGATCAGATGTGGTTGTGTTGAGACTAAAAACGTTTGCAATGTGAGCATTACAACAGTCCTAAACTTTGGATGTACGTGCCAAACAGTGTGTTTGTTAAAGTAGAAAAAACAAATATTTCTTTCTGCAGGCGGTGGATCCCATGCAAGCAATTGCGGTGAGTTGCTTTCACTTTTCCTGAATTCCCATTTTTGTGTAATTTAGGAGTTATATGTAATGTAAAATGTGCTCACTCTCTCTCTCTGAAAAGTCTTCTGAGAACATGAGCGTATCAGTCACATTCTTCAGACTGTTTCGTGTCATGCGTCTAGTGAAACTTTTAAATCGCTCTGAGGGGATACGGAACCTTCTGTGGACCTTCATCAAATCCCTTCAGGTCGGTATCGTCTCTCAGCATTAATAGCCATGTGGTTTACTATGTCTGTCTGACAGTGCCATCGATCCTTGTGTTGCAGGCTCTTCCCTATGTGGCCCTGCTCATTCTCATGCTGTTCTTTATATACGCTGTGGTTGGAATGCAGGTACTCATACACACACACACACACACACACACACACACACACACACATAAATTATCCATTATTGATAATTATATTATAGGCACTGAGTATTTTCAATTCTCATTGGCTGAACGGTTTGGATTATTGACCAGGTACCTCTGACATGATGTGTTTGATTGCAGTTTTAAAGTAATGGGCATCAACGAAAAGAATGAATAGCTTCTCATTGACAACCATGAAAATGTAGCATCCGGACGTCAAAATCACTTAAAGGTAGGGTCGACGATGTTGGAAAGCTAGCATCATTTGAAAGTAGCATCGCCTCAGGAGCTCCGCCTAATCCCCCCCCTCACCTCGGGGCTCCTTCCAAGGCAACGCCCCCCCACACACATGCACGAGCACCGCCGCATCGTAACTACTTCACAGACACAGAGCAGAGAGAGGACCTCAACTCAACAACGCTACCTCATGACAAGTAACCACGACAGTGCTACTGCAGAGCTGAGTTTTCTCTTCCATTCTGCACGCCAAGGGTAGAGTACAGGCAGGGAGGCATCTGATTGGTTCTTTCCAAGCGCACCGCGAGGCAGTGATTGGTAGACGTTTTTACAGGATTACAGCAGCTACAGATGACGGCTCTTTTCCGGTCCTTTTTCAGAGCTCATCAGTAATGGATCGCTGTCGGGGTGTAAAGACCATTTCAACCAATATAACAAATAGTGTAGACTGGATAACATCATCAACCCTGCCTTTAATGGTAGGAGGAGAAAGAAAATAGAGGACCTAAATAACATTCACCACCGCGTCAATTTGAGTCGCTCACGTCAGTTAGTTGAGTTGAGTTGTTCATGCTGTCATGGTCCTGGGTTTTGGTTGTAGTTCGTTTCCTGTTTTATTTTGAAAGTTTATTCGAACAAACAACAGACATGCTGAGGCTCAGGAACTATATTTCATAGATATTATATATATTTTATGAACAGAAAAGTGTGATCGAAATTCATTGTGTGAATTAGACATTTATTTTACATTGGTTTGTTATTTCATAATATCACAATTTGTGTGCAAAAGGGCCGTGTTAAAAGCACGATAATACCCTCCAGGTTTGTACGTTCCATGATTGTAATGGATCATGTGGGGCTAAGAGCCTTCCATGGGAGCTAAGACTCTCAAGTCAATCTCTAAACGCTTTGCTCAACCAGAGACTGAAGACAAGCTCCCTGGTTATGTTGCTAAAACTGTGTGAAAACAATTAAAGAGTTTAAAACAAACCTGCATACTAGAACCAGTCCAAAGTATTTAGGGTGGCCCTTCACATTGGGGCAGTGACGTGCTAACAGACACACCCACAGACGGGTCACTCACTGTTGCTGCTGTTCAAAGTTAAATAAAAATAAACTCTCCTCCCGACAGTAAACGGCTCCAGAATGTGACTCGCGGTCGCAGATTTTATTCTTCGAGAATCTTCGTCTCTCTTCCGTGGAGCCTTGTCCATAACAACGTTGACCAATAACAGTGTGTTGTCCCCACATGGCACCTCCGTATGTCTCCACGCATGTAGGTAACCGGCTGTGATCAGCCTTTCCAAATCCAGGATATGTAAGCGCTGCAGGTTTGTTGGCGGCCATTCTCGCCACCGTTCTAGCGACAACTTTACCTTTAGAAATGCCCAGATATTTGGTAGGCGGAGATTGATCGGAGACTGATTATCTGGAATCACTATCTGGAGACTAACCCAGCGCAAACCGGGTTCCTCGATGTGAGTATTATCCATAACATAACCTTCTTTTTTTCTGCAGATATTTGGTAAAATTGCATTGGTTGATGGCACTTACATCAACAGGAACAACAACTTCCAGACATTCCCACAGGCTGTGCTGCTGTTATTCAGGTTGGTCGTCTGTCTTCCTCTGTTAAAGGACCCATATGTAATACACTCGGGGAAAAAACAGTTTGGAAACTTGTGTTTGGTGGATTATTTCTCTGTTGTTACAATGCTAATTGTCATTGTATTTTACATCGTTGGAAAGCCTGTTTATTTACCTTCGCAATGATGTACAACTTGTAAGGATCATGCATTTGTGGGATGAGCAGCACAGTAGATTATGTGGGGAGCGCCCAAGTAAAAAAAAATTCTGTAAGCCCATTTCACGAGTGATACAGGTGTACAAACCTTGGACATCTAGAGTGACTAAGATCATATTAGGTTCACATACAAAATACATGTCTCCTAAATAAGAAGGCAGTTCTAGCAACCATTTCTTTATTAAAAAAAATCCACATATTGAGATAAAGGCTCAGTTAGACAACCAATACTTGAAACACTAGGGCGAGGAGGGGGATTTTCTAAAGATTTATGTGTTTTAGGTAAGCCATAAAATACAGGGCAGGTAGGATACTTAACTGTTAGAAAATCTTTATCTTTATCTCTAATCCAACCTCTTGATGTTTCTACGTATGTGTCAATTTCTTCTTTAATCTGTTCTGCAGGATTCGTATTAAGGGGGGTATAATTATTTTTGTCTGTTAATAGTGATCTCATCCCCTTATCATATTGTTCATAGCTCATCACGACCGTGGAACCCCCTTTATCTGCAGGGCGGATGATAATATCCGTTCTATTTTCCAGATTTTGTAAAGCTTTGAGTTCATTTTTTTTGAAAGATTATATTTGATAGGGAACTCTTTTCTTACACATATTATCACATTTGTTTTCCAACAGGTTACTAAAAGTAACAACAGATGGGTTAAAGCTTCAGTAGTCAGTATATTTTTGGCATCATTGGGCAAAAATTCTAATAATAACCTTTCAGCATATTGTAATTCAAGTGTTCTGAGAGATAACTAGACTTCTGCTCCTCCTCACGGCTCTGTTTTCAGGCTTTAGAAAACAGCCCGTGACGGGAGACTTTGACCAATCACAGGTCAATTCATTGAGAGAGCATTCCTATTGGCTGTGCTCCGGTCATGTGACCGGAACTTGGCGTTACTTCAACAGATTTTACAATGGTGGCGGCGTCACAAACTTTCTCATTTTACAGCTAAAGATGATTCTGAAAACATTTGAGGAGAGAAATAGTCATTAACGTAACATAATATGATTCATATGTAATACACTCGGGGTCAGCAAACCTTAGATCAGCTCTTACTGCTTGTTTTCCTCCGGTCTGTGAAATCTTGCAGATGCCGTTAGGAACACCGGAGGACACAGAGGCACATGATTTTTTTCAGGTTACCTGTTTCATGTACTACTGTCACGATATAGCAACCGTTTTATAAAAAATACCTTTTATTTAATCATATTTGCTCCAATCTCGCCTACTTCAGCTTGAAGTAGCACAACATTAAATCCTTTCCCTAAAGCAAACGCTTAACAAGAAAGCTATGTCAGTTTGAGTATCAGGTCAGGAGATGTCATTGGAGACGTTCTGATATCTCCGTTATGCAGATGTGCTACAGGGGAGGCATGGCATGAAGTGATGTTGGGCTGTATGTACGGGAAGAAGTGTGACCCCAAGTCGGACTACCTGCCCGGGGAAGAGTACACCTGTGGAGCCAACTTCGCCATCATCTACTTCATGAGTTTCTACATGCTCTGTGCCTTTCTGGTAAAATAACACACATTCACACACTCCCAGTATCTTAACACTGAGGTTTCACGTTCAGCTGGTGCAGACAGCTGCATGATAGCTCCCATTTCCACTCATGTGTAAGTGAGACTTGAAGTGTCATTTTTGCCTGATCTGGACAAAGAACATTTTAAAAAAAGGTCCACTGAAATGGAAGGCTACAATTTTCTTTAATAATTTACAAACTCAAAATAGTTTTTGTTACTTTTTAATAATACAAACACTTCAGCCAGTTAGCCACAATTCTTATTCGGAGTAGCCAACAGTGAATGAGCAGGTCAGGAACTGTATGCAAATGTAACAGAGCTGTTTGTCTTCTAAATCATCTCCAAGTAGGGAAAGACAATTTTAATAGCACAATGTCATACATTACACCGAATACAAATTTTAAAATGGAAATGGTGCATTAAAACATCCAGTTGGTTGTTGGTTTAAATGTGTTTAACAGTGAAAAAGGCCTCCATGGGGAGTTTTTGTGTTTTGAACATTGTAGTGTTTCTATACTGTACATCACTGCTCCTGTTTTGTTTGTTTTTTAATTTGAAGGGATATAAGCCCCAATCATACTCACACACTAGTACAGTAAAACATATATTATAAATTGCTTCTGTCCTTCACAGATCATCAACCTATTTGTGGCTGTCATTATGGATAACTTTGACTATTTGACGCGTGATTGGTCCATCCTCGGCCCCCAGCATTTGGATGAGTTCAAGAAAATATGGGCAGAATATGATCCTGAGGCCACGTGAGTGTTTGTGTGTGTGTGTGTGTGTGTGTGTGTGTGTGTGTGTGTGTGTATATGCATCTGGTTCTAACAGGAGCACGGTCAAGGTCGGGACATCTGTTAATATTTCCTAAAAAACATACCGTCCCTCTGCATCTGAATGACCTGAAACCGCTATCTATAAGACAGCTATCTGTGCGGTAGAGACTGAGGTGGTGAAGATGTGCAGAGTGAGGTGACTGGAGAAGGCAGAGTGTGTCTCCAGAGCACTCTGTCGTGTTCAATGCAACGATTTTACACACAAAAGCTATATGAAAACTAAAATTGTACTTAGTGATTCATTCACAGTATTAAGTATTGTTGAAAATGATTGACGCTCTGTTCTGAAATTCTTTAATGCTGTTCACATTTCATCTGTTATCTTGGATTTCTACAACTCATCAGTTAGCCTAGTTAACGCGGTTGAGGTGAAAAGGACTCGGTATATATTCACGCTTAAAGGCAAGCCAGACTTTCCTGAATCCTGCCACCTGTCACATCCTGGCATCATCTTAGCTTTTCAACAGCTGCGGTCCGCTGTCCGGCCCTCTCCTCTCCTCTGCGATGAAATGTTGAACGGAATTCAATTTGAGATTTGAGTTGCCATATATCTTCTACAACTGAAAGGTGCTTATGGAATAGTTATGTCTCACTAACACAAGCACAGATAACACTGCTGGTTTGAATGTATAAATGAGAAAACAACTTGTATTTTCGTTTCGTCCTCCCTGCAACCAGGAAACTACTTTGCTTGGAGGAGAGCGTGCGGCCGCTCTGGGAGACGTCTCATCTCGTCTCGTATATATGTCAGCATAAAATCCTCTATTCTGTATTCTGTCTTACAGGGGCCGTATTAAGCACCTTGATGTGGTGACACTCCTACGAAGAATACCTCCTCCTCTGGGTTTTGGAAAGTTTTGTCCTCATCGTATCGCCTGCAAGGTGAGAAACATTTTCAGCCTGATGTCTTTTGGCAATCCTAACGGGCGTAACGATTCATCTACTACATCGATGTATCCATTTATATTTCTACAATCCAACTACATCGATAGGTACTCGGCAAGTTGTCCTTCACGGGGGACGTATATCGATATAAATTCGCAAAAATCGATTGTATCGGTACTAAGGATTTGCACCTCGTATTTAAGGACGACAAACGCTATATGAAAGTGTTTTTTAGCACGTTTCTTATAAAGAAATGTTAAACGTTACTCCGGTTCATTCTCCAGACATGCGCCAGCTTGCCAGCTCTGCCCTCTACAGCGCGAGCACCCATCCATGCATGTAGACGAACGTCACACTGGACTCCTCGCTCTACCCCCCAGTAGAGGAACCGGTCGGCAGAGTTTCAGGTGTTATCAATCCACTTGACGCGGGCGGCTTCACCCACTTTTTATTATTTTCAAATAAAAGGTGTATGTATTCGCCATTAATTGTTGTTTAATTGTTTATATCCATAATTAATTTATCCCTGATTCACTTACAAGAAAAACTATTTATTTCACAGTCACACTGACTGAATTTTTGGCAAAAAAAGTTACTGTATTGATTTCAAATCACTGAATCGTATTGCTCTAGATGAGCCAAATATCGTCCTTGAATCGTATCAGAACCATGGAAATCGTATCGTATCGTTGTAAAAACGGATCGTTACACCCCTACTGAACAAACTGAAAAAAAATGAAAAGTGACTGAATGATGATAATGAATCAAAGTTAATGACTTAGTCGCTGAGTCGTTTAAAAAACAAATGCTTAACATTTCTACCTTATTTTGTGTGTGTGTGTGTTTGTTTCTACAGAGGTTGGTCTCCATGAACATGCCTCTCAACAGTGATGGAACAGTCACCTTCAACGCCACACTGTTTGCCCTGGTCAGAACTGCACTGAAAATAAAGACAGAAGGTTTGTGTTATCAACAATGCATGTGGACAGTATATTTATTTTACTGTAGTCATTTTTAATGAATATGGGGTTTCCAGACAATGGCCAGTAGTTTCATGCATGATCAGAATAACTTGGAGCCCAAGAGCAAAAATGAGTCTCTATTAACACTACTTCTTAACACGGAGGCCGTCTTCACTACGGGGCCTCAATACTGATAATATTCATTATTATTATAAGATTTTTTTATAATAACAATGCATCAAATGACGATGTGAAGGGGGGTCGCTGGTAGTAATGAACCTATAGAGAACTACAAGGGCACTCGAAGAACGCAGACCTCCGTCAAGGTCACGCCTATCTCGCAATATTAATGAAAGTAAAAAAGTATGTGTGTAACCGACCTGTGATTCAGATCTGCTCCGCTTCAATTTTATTGATTCTTCCTTGGCCCATGCTTCACCCTTCCACCAAGTTTCATGTAAATCTGGGCCAGTAGGTTTTTTCCGTAATCCTGCCGACAAACAAACAAACCGGACCGAGAACATAACCTCCTTGTTGGAGGTAATTATCAGCTGAGTCTGCAGCTCCCCTAATTCTTTATGCAGCTTTATTGTTTCAGCTCATTATATACTGTAGGTGTCCATTCCACACTTTACTGTTTTGGTTCACTCTTACTGCTCTCACCCTTTCAACTGCCGGATGTGTATAAATAACTAACGGTAACGCATTCGCCGTATCGACTTAAAAGGTGATGATGAGTCAATGTTATGTTCACAACTTGTTTCTGCTGCACCCAAGTTGCCAACAAAAACCCAGTTATTGCAGATTTAAAGGTCCCATATTGTAAAAAGTGAGATTTTCATGTCTTTTGTATTATAAAGCAGGTTTAAGTGTTGTATAAATACTGTTAAACTATCAAAACACTCAATAAACGGAGAAATACACACAGCCCATATTCAGAAATTGTGCGTTTGAAATAAGCCGTTAGGATTTCTGTCCATTTGTGATGTCACAAATATACAATATTTAGACCATGACACGGTTTTAAACATAAACATTATAAATGTGTCCCAGTTTATTTCCTGTTGCAGTGTATGTGAACGACATCAGCTGTCAGGAAGTAAACATGGACCCAAGCTGTTGCCAGGCAACGCAATTCCGTTGCAATTCCGTTGAAATGCACTAAAACGGAGCATTTCGGACAGAGGGTAAATACAGGTATATTCAAGCAGACAGTATGAGGAAAATAAAGTTTTTTTTTAAACAAACAGCATGTAAACATGTTCTAGTAGAAACACAAAATACAAGTATGAACCTGAAAATGAGCATGATATGGGACCTTTAAGGCCCTTATGGATATTTGTAGAATTTCCATTAAGTTATCAAATAACAGTTGACACACAGTCAGCCGAAGGCTTTTCAGGGAAGAAATAAAGTTCATCAATGTAGTATGTGGTCGCGCTATGTACTGGAAGAAATAGTTCACTACTGGATACATCATGTTATTTTGAAAGCAGCTGCGCTTTGTTACCGCTACTGGAAGATGTAGTTAATGTAGTAGCCTTGTCTTGTCAGTGATCTCCTTTGTCTCATTATTACGCTTCTTCCATTGTGCAGGTAACTTTGAACAAGCCAACGAGGAGCTGAGGGGAATTATCAAGAAGATCTGGAAGCGCACCAGCATGAAACTTCTGGATCAAGTCATCCCACCTATAGGAGGTCAGCTTTCGTGATGGTTATAAAAAAAAAAGGCAATCATCAGGAGGCACATGCAGAGCCATTTATTTTTGCAGGTGTTGGGTAACAATAAGCTGCACAAACAAAGCAAAAAATTTACCCGCACACTGCTCTCTTGGTCCAGTTCTCTATGCTGTGTGGACTTGATGTTTCGACCACAAACGGTTTTCTTTAGAATTAAAGAAGAAGTGGGAACAAGACACAGTTGCACTGAAGGGACGTATTTTTCTTAGAAGGGAAAAAAAAAATTAGAATAGATTTTGTTTCAGGGAGGCAATGGTTCAGTAAATTTGCTCGGCCTTACATACTGTATATAGTATTATCAAGTTGGTAGTTCATAGTGTTTTCTGCAATGTAAATGTCTGCTGGGAAGATTTCCTCCCCTTCCTCCACATGATCTGACAAACCCTGGTTCACAGCTAAACAGCTAAGATTGCAAAAGGGAAGAGGCGTTTAGGAGTTAGGACAGGGACAGGCTTAAAGAGGCTAAATACAGGTTTAGCAAGGGGGTGAGCGATGCTATAAGACTGAGGGTGAGAAACTCCAACAACTATTCTCAGTAAATGACTTTGCTTCTGTCTGGAAGGGTCTCGGACAGATTACAAATTAAGGCCCTGTTCAGACCTGGCTTTACCATGCGTCTTGGTTGATCCAATCAGTACGTCTCTTCACACCTGCATTAGAATGCGTCTCCACATGCGTCTTGAGTGACCACATGTGATCAGATCTCACTTCCCCGCTCTATATGCAAGTAAACACTTGGCTGATACAGATTATGTCACAATGTAATATTACAGGAATGTCTGTGGTGCTATCCTACATAGATATAAGGTTATATGGTTAGTTTCTGCCGGCGGTTCCTGTGATCCTCCATACTGCCAACACCGCTGCCTTTGCCAGGCAACAGTGGTGTACCTAGCTTCGAGAGCCGGGAATGAGAGCGGAGCGGGCGGATGTCTGTATAGAGCACCGAAATAAAACACTGACACATCACCGACGGCAGGCAGCAATCCATGTCCTGTGCCTAGTCTGATATAGATAGGCCTGATAGATGAGATATATTTTGATAAGTTACTATAGCCTATAAAGAAAACCGACAGGGATGCAGTAGTGCATACAAGCCGTTTCCATGCCGTTTCTTCTGCCTGTCTGTTCACATGAGGGGCGCAGTGAGACCGCTCTGATCCAAGCGGGACGTCAGTGGGCGGTCCGTAATGTGGCCCAGGACACTTTCACTACACTCTGCTAACAGAATGTGGTCATATGCGGCCCAGACAACCTCTGAATGTGGTCTGAAAGATCTGATCTCAATGCGTCTTGAGTGCGTTCACACCTGTACTTAGAGCTGTCCCCTTGTGATCAGATCACTGAGGATGCAGGTTGACACCAGGTCTGAACAGGGTCTGAGATTCCTCACTTTACAGTTAGATGTGTAATTTGTCCGGGTGTGACTTGGGCGCAAATAGACACTGCAAATTCCCTTTGCCTTCTGTCACACCTTACACACCTTAATAATGTTAAGTGGAGCTTTTTAAATTTAATAGCGGCTTGTCCACACTTAAAACGCATTTCTGTGTTTTAACAGATGATGAGGTGACGGTGGGAAAGTTCTACGCAACCTTCCTAATCCAGGATTATTTCAGGAAAATGAAGAAGAGACAGGAAGAGTACTATGGCTTCCGGCCCACCAACAAAAGTGCTACCCATGAGATACAGGTAAGTGTTTTCGGTTGAATTATTCCTCCTATCCATACTGGCTGCAAAAGAAATTTCTATCTTAAAGCAATTTCAGTGTTAGTGACAAAATCCACAGCCCTTTTTCTGTGCAGAACACACACACCAGATCCACAGAAAAATAACCACAGAAACCTCTGTGCTCTCTCTCACTTATAGCCAATCAGCTAGCAGTGACATTTAACCCCTTGACCGTTCAGTGTAAACTATAGTGCCAGTGGAGCCGAGAGATGTTAGCGGGGCCTCTAGTGAGGGTTGTGATATGGAGTTTACTGACTTTACTGACCATTAGTAAGAGAGTTTTGTGAGAAACAGTAATAAACACAGTGTTATTGGGTCCAGTCAGTGAACATATTAACGGCAAAATTGTGCACATCTACGGGAAGCAAATTGATGTGGAGATGGACTTTGACGTCGGCTAAACACTGCCTACTCATCTCTGTTTGATTGGCTACTTCAACGACTGAACATTTTTTAATTCTGTTAGTTTGGAGCATTGAGGCTGTGCAGTGGTTAGCGCTGTCAGCTTTACTGCGGAAATTCAGAAACATCGGGCTGTGTATCATCCTGAAATTACTTCACCTATCTCCCCAACCCCCACCGCTAAGAATGTCCCTCACGCAGATAGATAGTTGAGGGCCTTATTTAAATGGTAAACAATGGAAATGGAAAGTTCATTATTGTACTGCAGACGATGTTCTCAAATGTGCACACATGCGTCATGGACCTCAATGAGTTTAATCTTTGCTTTTTTTCACAAACCATATCTGTGTCCATCAGGCAGGGTTGAGGAACATCGAGGAGGAGGCGGCTCCAGAGCTCCACAGGACCATCTCTGGAGACCTTGTGACCGAAGAAGAGATGGACCGAGCCACTGACGAAGCTGCTGCGGAGGGCATCTTCAGGGTAACAGGACGAGATGGAAAGATGAATGGATAGGTGGAGGGAGTGAGGGACTAAAAAAAATAGATAGGAGAGCCTCTACAAACAATAGGGGCGTAACGATTCATCTACTACATCGATGTATCGATTTATATTCCTACGATCCAACTACATCAATAGGTACTCGGCAAGTTGTCCTTCACGGGAGACGTATATCGATATAAAATCGATTTGAAACTCAATAGATTGTAGATGAAAGTTTCTCCACAGGTGCTTTCCCCGTGCGCTGTCGTTTTTTGACTCAGAGAAAATTCCTTTCCTTTCCCCGTCATGATATCTATGTGCACGCAGCATCAGCTTCACGTATCCAGCCGGAGAGCAGACGGTCCGCGAGGCAAATTATCACGGGAATAAAGTAAAAAACAAAACAGAAATTCAACTAACGTTAGTCTGTCGTAGTTTTAAAATGTGTTTCCGTATGTTTTCATGTATGAAAAGACCCCAAATGAACCCTGTACTTGATTACTATAAACAGATTATTTAAACAGCGTTTGTAGGAATGATTCTGTCCCAAGCTGTTTGATCACTATCAGCTGTTTGATCACTATCAGCTGCTTGATCACCATCAGCTGTTTGATCACCATCAGCTGTTTGATCACTATCAGCTGTTTGATCACTATCAGCTGTTGATCTCTGTATTATTGCTCTACTGTTTATATTGAAAATGAGGACAGAAGCAGCAGGTTAAATTACTGTTCATTTAACTTGAATAGAAGTTGGTTTATTCTATTTTTGGATAAATATTGCACTGTCTTGTATCGTTGTTTACTTGTTTATATGCATAATTAATTTATCTTTGATTCCCTGACAAGAAAAACTTTGAGGAATCCTGACCTGCTCTGTCCAGTATCCAGATATTTATTTCATTAAATTCAGTCACACTGACTGAATTTTTGGCAAAAGAAAGTTACTGTATCGATTTCAAATCATTGAATTGAATTGTATCGTATCGTATGGTGTCGTATCGTATCGTATCGTATGGTGTCGTATCATATCGTATCGTATGGTGTCGTATCATATCGTATCGTATGGTGTCGTATCGTATCGTGTCGCTCTAGATAAGCCAAATATCGTCCTTGAATCGTAACAGAACCGTGGAAATCGTATCATATCGTTGTAAAAACGTATCGTTACACTGTTGCCACGTATCAGTGTATTGACATGTGACTGTGAATATAACCCACAACAACTGTGCTATCTTCTCTAAAACAGAGACAAGGCAGTCTTTTTGGAAACCACTCCGACCCTTTTATTTTGGAGAGTGAGAAAGCCAATGCCAACCAGGCCACGAGCCAGCGCCCTCTGCAGATGGCAGAAGGACTCAACAACAACAATATAAACCTCAGTAACAGCAACACAAGTCACAGGTATGTGTTGATTAATGAGCAAACAAATGCAATAACAAAACCACCAGTAAAATACAACAACAAATACACTTTACTCTACATACATCTCTTCCATCTATCATCAGTGCATCAGAAATTGTTGTCAGACATGCTGTCTTTATTTGTACACTAATGTCTACAATTATTTGACTTGAAATGTAGTAACACAGGACACAGACATTGGCATCGCAGCCGTATGGTTGCAGTTAGCCACTCAGCAACCAGGACACCACATGTAGTTTACACTGTTCTTTACGCCGTAGTTTGCTGGCGTGCATGTTTGCCTTAAACTAAGATTACACGACTGTTTCATTCTTCTCCCTTTGTTTTCTCAGCCTCTATTAACAGGAGTTTGGAAGAATTGGCCTCTGACCATCGATATCTGTCAGAGTACTTCAAAGCCATGACCTTTGACTTCGGCAAAAATTGAGATGGAGCTTCTCAACAGATGCAAAGAAGGACTGTGCTGAAAGGGGCTGCCAAGGCTGCCAACCAAACCCACTTGCGAGCAATGTAGAGCAATAGGCTTAGGACCAGGACAAACCTCCAATGTTAACCATTAATGTTGAGTGCTGAGACATGTAATACCACAAAACACTGCCTGTTATGGAAATACTTAAAAAGAAATATTTCAATTATTATTTTTTTTCTTACCCTTATTTTGTCACAACTCTAAAAACAGGAGCGTTAAAGGGACTATTTGTAACTTTCAGAGCGCTTGCTCACTTTACATAGACATGAACGAGCATCACTTAAAACAGTGAGGCGACACACGTCAGCTCAAACCACAATATCACTCTATATTTCAGCTGCTTGGCAGTAATGTTAGCTGACCAGACGAAGGTCTCTCCATGAATCACTGCTGATCCTAGTGTTGGCTTTTCCTGGTGGCTGAAGCAGGAAGAGAAACGTTGTCGTCTCCGAGCGCGCCCGCAGGGAGACACCGGCACCCGGTCGGAGACGATAACGTTTCTCGCTGCGGAGCTCCGTCACTTCACAAGACACGGGAAACCTCTGTTGGTCTGGAGGAGCTGCAGCAGTTATTTCTTCACTAGATATTCTCAGAGCTAAACTAACTCTTCTGCAGTGTGGAGTGAGCGCGCGTTCACATCTAGAGGTGGAGCGAGACAGCGAGAACGCGCGCGGTGTGTGAGTGAAGGCAAGCAGGCAGAGGAGCAGAGACACGGGCCACACACGAGCGCTGTTGTGTCCCGACCCGGTACATTTATACGCTTAAAAAGTTAGAAACAGTCCCTTTAATTGGAAGGTATTTATTTTAACCAAAATATAACCATAATGAAATTGTTGACTCCAAATGTCCCGTAGGTGTGAATGTAAGCGTGAATGGTTGTCTGTCTCTGTGTGTCAGCCCTGTGATAGTCTGGTTACTGTCCAGGGTGTACCTCGCCTTCACCCAATGTCAGCTGGGATCAGCTCCAGCTCAGGCTGTGGAGGCGCCCCACTGCAGCAGCAGCAGCCTCGGGCGGCCTCTGTCTAGCCTCTCTAACATAATATTTTCTGCCCTGCACTAGGATGCCATTTTCGCTGATGGAAACATAACACAGCTGAAGTAGCACTGATGTAGTTCTTTCGTATACCGAGTACGTCACTGTCACGTAAGTGGTATACAGAGGAACCTCAGATTTTACAGCTGGAGAACCACAGATTTCTCGATCAATATAGCACACACTGGGGAATTTATTGCGTCAATCAACTACATTTACCACATAAAACATGGTGAATGTCTCTTCAGCTGCATTAGCTGTTTTTTTTACACCACTTATAGTTACTTATTTATAAAAGTCAAAGCCGCTTTATTGCTTTATTACAAAACAGTCGATGATTCGACATGGCCTTCTCATCCCTATGGCGGTTTAACCTGCTGACCTCTTTTCACAACTGAAGCGTGTAACAACAACATACTTCCCCTAAGTAGTTTTTGCTGATCAAGGTACTTGTGTTACATGCCTACATGTAAAAACTGAGACAGTCCCATACAGTAAAGTTGTGGGCCGTTAAACGAAAACAGTGAGCTGGAAGACACTAAATTCGTCAGTAGAGTTGGGGGAAACCAGAAAGTTAGTGATAATTTCATTCATATGAGCGTTGTATTACACATTACACAATATTCATTCGATTCCTCTTTGATATAAAACATCTTAAAGGAACAGTGTGTAACATTTAGGGGGATCTATTGGCCGAAATTAACGCCCCTCAATTCGGCTGAGCCAACGGTGTGTGAATAGATTAGATCCTGATGGGCAGGTTGGCTCCTTGCAGCCTCTGCCATCAGTGTGTGAATGTGTGAATGCTGACATGTAGTGTAAAGTGCTCTGAGTGGTCGGAAGACTAGAAAGGCGATATATATATCAATGCAAGTCTGTTTACTACTTTCTAGCCTAAACCTAACAAAGTAGTTTCCTGTGAAGACGGAAGTTTATTTAGAAAAGACTGCATGCATGTAACGAGTGGAAATTGACACATGTCGCTGGACATTCATAGGAAAACAAACAAAAAAAGGAGTAATAACTTTTTCGTAAGATATCATATGAACCGTGTGAGAATATGTTGAAATTGAATAGAATATTTATAAGTATGTTTTCTTTAGTGTATAATCACCTGAAAATAAGAATCATTGTGTTTTCGTTACCTTAGAATGAGCCGTTCATATCTCCATACGGAGCATACGGAGCAGGTCCTCTTCACGGAGTCCGCCATGGTGCACCACCATGTTTCTACAGTAACCCGGAACGGCCTGGGCTGGAGTCCCGTTGCTCTCAATCTCTTTCTTCACCACTCACTTCCCTCGTACATACACACTCTACGCACTGGCTCTACTCCGAATGACCTACAGTGCTCTTACAACAACTGGCTCTACAGAGGGTCATTGATGGCCACCGTAGCTCCCTCACATGCTTGGCACTCGGGAGAGGCTTCAGTTGGTTGCAATCTCAATCTCACTGCTAGATACCGCCAGATCGTACACACTGTTCCTTTAATATATGCAGATTTATTCATATATAAATATGTAAGGATCACTCCATGCTTTTAAAGGAAAGAGCAATTAATGACCTTAGTTTAGACACGAAGCTGGTGGTATGCCTAGGTAGTCCTTGGCCTTACTTTTGTGAGGTGTTTCAGTGTGTTTGATTAAAGTCTAAATGAACTGAATCTGCACCTGTGGTGTTGTGATTTGAAGAGCAGAAAGGCCTCACCGTACAAAGTTAAAGATTCTGTCATCCAAGAGGTAGGGAGCAAAACACAGTACATCAGAGGTGTGTCGCCCACCAGGGGCAAACTTGGAGACGAGGTGGCATAAAGAAGAATGTATTATGGATGGGTTTGTTAAGCAACAGTTTGATAATCCACTGGAAGATGTTGCAAATATATAGCAACCGCAATATCCTACAAAGGGAAGATGATGTCTCTTGTTGAAGATGAATATATGATTCTGGACATGTGTGTAATGGTTTAATGCTTTAATTGATTTTCCACTGAAACCTTGACTGAGAATCTTTGTCCATTTACATTTTTTTTGATAATGCTTATTTGAGCAAAAGGTATAACAGGCAATGGAATGGAAGGATAACATGATTTTAATTGATTTTCCACGGGAAAAATTGCTACGAGAAGGCATGTGTTCATTTGGCACTTCTTTGGCTGATGACAGTCTCCTCACTCAGAGAACTACGGTTAAAATGTCACCATGTTTGCTATCGTATCAAGACTACCTCTCCAATTAAAACACCTTGGGAAGAGACCGTACAGCCCACAAGCTGAGTTCACAAGTAACAAGTAAAATGTTCACCATTTACACACCAACCAGGCCCCGAAAGATGCAAAGACCAAAACGTTGAGTGATATGGCCGCTCAGGTCAAACCACATGTCGATGTGCTGGCCAAGGGAGACAGGTTAATGGTGGAGAATAAGCCTGAAGCCAGCTTGGCATCTACCACCGCCCAGAGTTCTGGATGAGACAGGCACAGACAGACTGGGAAAACATAAACAGTGGTACCACTTAAAACCATTAACCTCTATTTATATTAACTTTGTCAGACAATGTTGAGGTCGTAAAATATAGGCTTGATCAGTAGCATGCAATGACTGCTGAGTAACAGGTAGTATTTATGAGCCACGACCAAGTCCATATCTATCCATTTTTTACTCGCTCCATCGTCTGACACCAGAAACAGCCAGACATGAAAATTAAATTAAATACATTGTGAATTTGGCTGTATGAAAACACATATGTCATCACAGAGACTTTCTATGCTGCCCTCTCTCAGTTTTCCCTTATAAGATTTAATGTAAAGAAAATCTTAAATCAAAAAGATAGCATTTGTCTGCCACTGCTCATAAAGGTGTGTCAGTTTGGAGGAGGGTTAGGGTTGAGGGGATAAAAACTCCTTTCAGTACCCCTACTGAATTCAGCATCTCTGGAACGGAAGGTCGTTGAGACTCGGGACCAAGTCCTACTAGGGTTAGGTTTGGGTTAAAACACTTACTGAGTGTTACGAGGTGCACGGGGACCAGGTGAGTGAAATACTTTAAAAACTTTTTTTTTTAAATGCCATAATAAAAAACATCTATGGTTTTTATAAAATCTATTGAGTCCAGTTGCTCTAGGTCAGGGGTCAGCAACCTTTACTATCAAAAGAGCCATTTTAGGCAAAAAAAAAAAAAAAAATCTGTCTGGAGCCGCAAAACATTTGAGCATTGTGATGAAGGTAACACAGTTTATAGTCTAAGTATATAGTGTATAAGTCTAATGCAGTGAGGGTCAAAGTGCAAATGTACTACGGAGTATTAGGGCCACATTGAGGGGAAAAACATCTGAGATTTCCAGAAAAAAGTCTTAATATTACGAGAAAAAAGTCGTAACCTAACGAGAAAAAAAGTCGTATTATTACGAGAATAAAGTCATAACTTTACGAGAAAAAGAAAATATCACGTAAAATTACTACTTTATAATATTATGACTGTATTCTCAAAATCTCCAATTTTTTTATTTTTCGTCAATGTGGCCCTAATACTCCGTCGTACTGTCATACCATAGACCTACAACAATGATAAATAAAAATGAAAATGTAAACAAAAAACAGTTATTCATTTCCATTTTTAAAAATCCACATAATGCCACTGGAGAGGGGATAAAGAGCCACATGTGGCTCCGGAGCCGCAGGTTGCTGACCCCTGCTGTAGAGGGACAGAAGAGAGATTGGTTTAAAAAAAAAAAAAGACTGTAAGACTCCCATAAAATATTGTTTCCTCAGCCCCTTCCTTAAAAGCGAGCAATGTTAAAATAGCAACTTAAATAAATAGATAAAATAAATATGAATAGATATATATCTCTAAAAATGTATTGGTCATTATAAATGATTTGTAAAAAAAAAAGAAAAGAGATTTCATTAAAATAGATATGTAAGTGCTGTAAATCAAAGTGTCATGCTAAAATCATTTAAAACACACCAAACAATACACACAGTGGGTTAGTATTTAAAAAAATATATAAATATAAGTGCTGTTTAAAAAATTAATATTTAAAATAAAATTTAAGAATATTTATTACACGGCTGTGTTGAATACTCGATTCTGGTTGGTCAATCACGGCGTTCTGTGGTTTGTAATTTCTGTTTAACAGACCGTTGCTATGTATAGCAGACCGTTGCTATGTATAACAGACCGTTGCTATGTATAACAGGCCGTTGCTATCTATAGCAGACCGTTGCTATGTATAACAGACCGTTGCTATGCATAACAGACCCATGCTATGTATAGTAGACCGTTGCTATGTATAACAGACCGTTGCTATGTATAACAGACCGTTGCTATCTATAGCAGACCGTTGCTATGTATAACAGACCGTTGCTATGTATAGCAGACCGTTGTTATCTATAGCAGACCATTGCTAGGTATAGCAGACTGTTGCAATGTACAGCAGACCGTTGCTATGTATAACAGACCGTTGCTATGTATAGCAGACCGTTGCTATGTATAACAGACTGTTGCTATGGGCGTAGTTCTGATGTCGGACCGTTTTTGTGTCAAAATATTGAAATCTTCAGTAAGTAGCCGTGTAATAAGCGGGATAATGTACAGCTAGCGGGTCATTGTTGTGAAAGTATCCCCTTCAGGGCGATGAGAGACCCCTCAGATTCGTGTCGGGGTGCATACATGCGAAATAAACTGCTACAAAAACATTTGCTCTAAACTGATTCTAAATTATTTATTTAAGAGAAATCCTCACCTGCAGGTGGCATTCTCATTTATAGACATTTAGTCCTTTATTTAAAGAGAGAGAGGGTTGTGTATATATAATATATATGTGTATAGGGAGAGAGAGAGTTTGAATTCTGTGGGTCAAAATAGAGTTGCCGGTTTCCCCCACATACTGTAATCCACATTTCTTGCACGTGATCAAATAGATGCAGTTCCTGAAATTAGGATTTCCTCATGTTATAGTTTTGTAAACGCTTTTGTTATGTTGGTTATATATCCAGTCTTTGTGTCTAAAAACTTCAATTTTAGCCTTAACTAGAAGATCCTGTACATTTTTGTTTTTCTTGAAGGCTGCAATTTTATGTTATAATCCTGCAGCACTTCAGGTCCTGTGATGAAGTTTTGAAAGTGATTCCTAACCACTCTGACAAGCTTAACAGTATAGCTGGAGAAAATGTTGTAACCAGTAGGAGTTGAGATGTGACAAGAATGGGTTTAGTTTGTCTGAAGGTTTTAAAGACCTTTCTAAGAAAAGACCTGGACTATCCTCTAGTGGTCAAAGCTGAGAATCTCACCTTTGTAGAAAGTTTGAAATCACTCTTCCGTGTGCAGATTCAGTGGAATCTTAATAGTTGTGACTTCACCAAGCCTGCAAACGTGTGCTTTGTATGGTGACTAGTTTTATAGAGCAGAGCATGTGCATCTGTCTCTTTGAAGAACACTTTGTAGCGAATGATGACTGTGGAGGATGAAGAATATGACCTGATAATGGAACAATGTTGAACCTTTCTTAAACTCTTCCAGAAACACACACATCTACAGCTTCTTTATTATGTTCCAACAGATATTTCTAAATGTGTGAGGGTGCAAGTTAATTAATAATTGACTTACTGTAGAATAATTGAAAAGTAGAGCTACTTCTGGTTGGCTTCTTGTTGTTTCTGATCTAATGTACATTATAAAGATTGTAATGTGTTTACCGTCGTCTGTCGGGTCCGTTGAGACTCAGATTTTAGTTATAATAAATTAAACCTCTTTGGTTCCTAACAAACACTTCTCTATTATTTTATATGCTTAATTAATCTGTGGTGAGATTATAAGAATATATAAATATTGCAGTCTTGAAGATTATTTTGGGGATATCCTGTTAGAGGTGCATTTTGTATCCATAATATAGATTATATCCATATAGATAAACTAGAAGTCTTCATCTACAGATGTCGTCGTTGGGTTTAAGTTTTTTTATTTCTTTTCTGCTTTCACAAATAAAATGAACATGAACAAAAAGGTTCTGATGTGTTCGTACTGGGGAGTTGATTTACCTCAAAAGAAATTATCCTCTAACTTACAGACGTCTCTTTCCCACTGTAAGTCTATGGGAAAAAGTCTTTTGGGAACCAATTTCCCCAAAAATTATCAAAAGTTTATTTTTTTTTCGTCATCAAAAATATACACACAACAGGGTACTGTCAATGTTGAGCATGGGCATCCCTGATATCTGTTATTTTGTCTTGTCGATCTTCTTACAGATTTGCACCTCTCTTTATAATTGAACATGTATAACCGGTTTGTGAAATAAAGAAAAGAGAGGAAAAAATCAAACAAACAAAAACAACCCTCCCTCATAAAGCCTCAGCCAATCACAGGTGGCTATCTCACACAACTCCCTGTGATAGGTAACTGATATGAGTGACAGGCTGCACAGCCTCTAAGAACACAACCTTCACTGAAAACTCACCAACTCCAATAACAGACCTTTTTAACTTTATCTGAACATAACTCAGCCTTAACAGTCTCAGTATAACATCACAGTGAACACCACATGTCAGCCAGTCTGTTACAATAGAATCAGCGTTTTCACTCTAAAACAGCGGCTGTTGTCAGAAAAGCAGCAGAAAGAGTTTCCTGTTTGCTCCACTTTTTACTTTCGGTTTGTTTGTCCTCGTTTGCCCTCGCGCAGTCAGAAGCCGTTGACCGTTATCAGCGTCAGAGTGGTGTCTCTCGTGCAGTGACTCTAGAACTATGAAGCTCGTTGCTCTCGTGGGTCTGTGTCTCGTGACTCGGTGTGGAATAACGGCTGCTGGTGTAAACGGTGAGAACATCTACTGGTTTCTATTGTAGCATCATGTGGAGTCACTTTATCACTGCTGGAGAGAAGAACGAGAACATTCAGCTCCACTTAACATCAACACACATATCGATCCTGATCATTAGTACTGATCAATATCATCATAATCAGCCTCCTTCTGGTTCATTACAGTCCTTTAATGAGCTGCGCACTATTTAGCAGGGCGTCGTCTGTTTCTACTTCCTGTCAAACCTGATCTCAACCTGCGTGTGTCCTCTGCCTCAGGGTTAGGAGAGGTTGTATTGAGGAGGAAATAATAATAATACATAATTAAATAAGAATCAGCGAAAGTTAATTAGTTACTCTGATTATTAATACAAAATATAATCAACTAATACATGATGATGTAATATTATAGATTAAGATCAAACTTTCCACCCGGCAGGATATAAAGACATTAAAGTGTTTCTGAGAAAAGCTTCTTCCTGTCAAACCTTTAGGCCTACTACAGGTTTTATATGTGACATTTCTGCAGTATAGTAGATGATGAAGTAGAGCAGTTCAGTAGACTGAGTCATCACTAGCAACTGAAGGAGTTTCACTTCTTTAGTTCTGTGTTTTACTCGTTGCTCTCTTGTTTCCTCTTTCTTCTTCTCCTTTCTCTTTCTTCTTCTTCTTTCTCTTTCTTCTTCTTTGTCATCACTTGGGGACTAGAGAAAGTGTTAAATGTAAGTTAATTATTAATGAGTGTGGCTCAGTAGCGGCTGGTGACTCAAACAATTGGTGAGGACAGGAGGAAAACCAACTCACAGTGTCATGTTATTTGATTAAGTTATTTCTTGTATTTTGCACTTGCACCTCCATTTCATGTCTGGACTCAGTGCTGCTTGATATATGTGCTCTCATGTTCCTCCTTTTATCATATGGGGGGGACTCCGGTGCAACGGACAGGCTTCTAGTGACGCGACACACTGCTGCACCGGGTCCTTCAGGGCTGCTACAACCAAGCCCTCAGGAAGAGCGCCGGTCGACGATCCGGACTCTCGTAGTGGCCAAACGGCGGTACTGCAACTTCCGTGTCCGTCACGTGATCCAAATCAATTTCCCAGTATGAATACCCTAATAGCCCTTATTTAAACATTACGTTTTTAAAGTTGTAAAACGCACTAATAGCTGAATCCAGAGTTATTTCCCTTTCTCCGTTTTTGTTTTGTTTTGTTTTTTCACAAACTGGTCATACAGGTTCAATTACAAAGACATGTGCAAAACTGTTAAAGGAACAAGACAAAATAACAGATGCCAGGGGATAAACAGCTTACAAGTACAAAGCCAGGGAAAATAAACATTTAGATAAATATATTAAAGGAGGTGGATAAAGTTACCGTCTTAATAGCTTTATTGTTTTCAGAGGAGAGAATCAATTTAATGTATTGTTTGGTTTCATGTTCAAATACAAAAAATTAAAGTTTAGATTTACTAAATTTGGATTTATGTATATGAAATTCAGCTAAGAGAATAAGCAGATTAATCATATAATGTTCTTTGATTATACTGTTACCTTTATGGAAACCAAACAAAACATTCTCTAGACATAGAATAAAATCAGGGTCAATATTATCAATAATGAATCTCCTCAAGTCCTTCCACAGCCTGTTGCTATGGTCACTGCCAGAATAGATGAAGAAGAGTTTCTGGGAGTACATCACAGAATGAACAGTTTACATTTATGTCCTGTTTAAACTTAACAAGATAATGTCTTGCTGGATGATACCTGTGAAGGATTTTAAAGGATACTTCTCTTATTTTGTTTGTCAAAAGACACTTATAGGGTAGAGTCCAGATGTTCTTCCACCTGAGGTCTTTTACAAGGTTGTTCCAGTAATTGACAACATAAGGCACACAAACAATATCATTCTGAAATAAATGACGTATACCTTTATTATTTTTGGTAGACAAAAAACATATCCTGCCCACGGGAGTGTCCGCTGGATTAGGAGTCTGTGGTACAAATCCCTGTTCAGTTGCACCTTTTAATAACATAATGACTCCAGAGGGCCAATTGGACCAACCCGCTGTCAATCATGTATTCTGCTGGTTGTTGATTCGTAACCAGCTAAAGGACGTTATCCTCCCTTGGAGCGTCATTTGACGTATTTTGGCCAATCACAGACAAGCATGAAAAAAAATAAATGCATTGAGTTGATGGGAGAAGTCCCGCCCCAAGATGACACAATACCACAATCACTCTACACACACAGGCTGCTCTTTTCTTTCTGCCCTGCAGGGTCACTGCTGAGGCATTTTGAGTAAGGGATAATGTACAGCTAGCGGGTCATTGTTGTGGAAGATTCCCCGACAGGGCGATGCTGAGGGTCTCTCATCCCCCTGAAGGGGATTCTTTCACAACAATGACCCGCTAGCTGTACATTATACCGCTTATTACACGGCTACTTACTGAAGAAATCAATATTTTGACACAAAAACGGTCCTCCAGAGTCCGACATCAGAGCTGCGCCCATAGCAACGGTCTGTTATACATAGTAACGGTCTGTTATACAGAAATTACAGACCGCAGAACACCATGATTGAACATCAGAATCCAGTATTCAACACAGCCGTGTAATAATCAGAATTTAAATAATGGATTTTTTCCAAAGAAGAGAGAAAAAATATTTGATAAATGATGCTGAGATTTGGTAATGGTTTATTTCAACCAATTACTCTTTTATATATTTTGATCTCCGTCTTGCCTCTATGGACCAGCCTCTACTGGTGTGGCTGCTTCAGACTAGTGAGAAAAATAAGGACTCAATAAAAGAAATATAAAGGATCACAGCTCAAGACTAAAAAAAACTAAAATGTAAAAATGTGTAAATATTCTATCTGGAGGGCAGTGTGAAGGATTTCCTGAGAAAAAAACAAGAAAAGTTTGTTGTTATTGATAACAACAAACTTCCATATGTCCGTCTGAACTTAATTTTTCTGCATGTAAACATAATGATTAATACATATTTTTATCTTCCAGGGCCAGAAGTCGTCAAACTGGATGTGGATGAAGGAAGTGATGTCATCTTACCCTGTTCCCTCAGCACCAAGGAGAACATTCAGTCAGGACTGTTTGACTGGAAGAAAGATGGTCCGAGGGATGAACGCGAGGTGTTCCTGTATGATGCAGGCATTCATTACAACAACGGACGTCCAGGTCAGAGCGAGACGTTCAAAGGTCGAGTCTCACATTTTCCAGAACAACTGAAGTACGGCATCGCCTCCATAACCATCAGAAATACAAGGGTGACCGACAGTGGAAACTACACCTGTCATTTTCCACGTCTTCAGCCACCTCAGATATTCCGCATTGAGCTTATTGTTGGTGAGTACTTTGATAAAACAGTTAAAGATGTCCGCTCATTTACTGACATTACAGCAGTCTGATGAAATCTGAAATCTTGTTTCAAGCATACTCCGACTTTAATCCATCCAGGACTGACTCAAACCAGTCAGATCTGTGAGCGTGTTTTAGATGGAATAAAAAATCTGTTCAATAAACAGGAAAACTAATTTCTGTTTCAGCTGTGTGATAATATTTCACAAGCACTCTAACATGTGTTTTGTTTTGCCTTTTAGATTGTGTCTTAAAAGACAGAACAGGTGAAAACATCCCAGGTGAGTCCTGGTTATTATGACGTCACTCTACCTCTCACAGGTATGTGACGTTTGTCTTCACAGGTCTGATATCATTTATAAAACTGTATTCATCACTGTGTGAAACAGATTGAGATCATTCTTCTTCACATTAGATTAGATTCAACTTTACTGTCATTACACAGAGTAACGTTACAGGTACTGAGACAACCACATGCAGTTTAGCATCCAACCAGCAGTGTAGCAGTAAAGAGTATATACAGAATGAACAGTATATATATAATACATATAGAATGTAGAATAAATGGTACAGTATGAACATGTGCAGCAGTTACAGTAGACAGTGCATTTATAAACATAAGAAAAATATATATATTAAGGTACAGATGTAAGTACAGGAAATGCTCAGTAGACATTATATACAGACAAACAGTTGGAGTTATTATATGAACACATTTATACGCAAATATCTCTGTGTGAATACATGTTAATGATTTAAATGTTTTATTTAACATAAGACTTTCTTTTTTTTACTATTATTATTCCTGGCTTTGAAGATGTATGATATCTCTTTTTGTCCACTCTTTCCACATGGCTTGTATATCTATTTGTACTGCCAGTGGATGGAACAACAATACATTTTGGAATTAAAAGAAATACAATAGTATTATATAAAAGGTTTATTTAAAAAAAAGTTAACTATTTTTACAACGACAGTGACTAGAAATTGTTTTGATTGTGCTTTGGTTACACTTTGTTGTCCATCCCAATGGAAAAACACAAAAAACACCAACACTCAATTTCCAATATATTAGATACACATAACTAAAACTAAGCAGTGTTATTAAACAACCCAGGAATAAATCTTCATGTTCAGTTTCTGTTGAAGCTGTTCTAGAGAGGTGTTATTGTGTTATACGGAGAGGTGTTTCTAATATTTAGTCTACCCTCATTGATATTAAATTCTCTACTTGTGTTTTACAAAAATAAAATTCTAAAAATAAAATAAAGCATTCCAGTAAAATCTTTAATAAACGTTGCTCGGCTGCGAAGGCAGAATTTCAACAAATGTTATCATTCATTTTCCATTCGGGCAGCATGATTAAATATATTTCTCACGAACACACTTAAGACCCAAAGACACAATGGATGTATAATGTGTATAGACTACCTTTGAAGACTCTATTTTACATATTTTGCAACAAATTGTTTTATGTTGTTGTAGCACAACAAATTTAGTAGTTCTTCACTGTATATGTGCAGCACTCATACAGTGATTTTAAAAGTTAAATGTGTTTGAAATATCATGCACTGTTGTGCTTTTCCATCTCTCTCTGACATTGTAAACCACATTTACAAAGGATGAAAAGAACAGATTATATTTGTAATGCTGTAATTATCCTCAATAATCTATTGTTTTTATTGTGTTCACAGGTGCAGCTCCAAAACCATCAGTCACGTCACTTAAAACCACAAAGTACAGGTGGCGGCTACAGTGTGAAGTTCGCGGTGCTTTTCCAGAACCTAAAGTAGAGTGGCAGGACAGTGATGGAAACACCCTTCCTGCTGAAAAACCTCAGGTGTCTAAAAGTGGAGACCGCTACAACGTCATCCTCAAGGTTACTGTGACCAAGACCGACTACTATCGCTGTGTAGCCACACAGGAGACAATCTGCCATCAGACTTATGTGTATATCAGTGGTAAGATTCTTCCTTATCATATCTTTATATTCAGTTCATATTTACTGTTTATGTGTTAATGTGTCTTCAGACTGAACTCAAAGCAAATTGTGATGAAGAATCTATTGAAAACGTTTCAAAGTGAGTGAAGACTTGTCTGTCCTACTGAGACTCTGAGACTCGTCTTCATGAATCTACAGAGATTAGAGGAAGAATGAGATGAAGAAACAACAGACAGAAGTGGAGGATGTGGTACATTTCTAGTTGAGGATGAACTGTTCCATAAACACACAGTTGGTGTGTTGATCGTCAGCCGGCTCCAGCTAACGTCTGTGTTGTCAGTATTTCTGTGCTGAATAAACACAAACAGTCAAATTCACACATTAAATAGAGACAAAAGTGAAGTCAGTGTTCAGTCTGAATTCACCTTTTAGGAGCATCTTCATCATGAATCATTGAGACCATCTACAGCTGTGATTCTACTCTGACACCAGATGTGCTGCTCTACATGATCCTCAGCCACATCCTCACTGGAGACATGTACTGGTTGAGACATGTTTCAGAGGACAGAAGTGATGGAGACGTGTTTCAGAGGAAGAGTTAGAGGACAGAAGTGATGGAGACATGTTTCAGAGGACGAGTTAGAGGACAGAAGTGATGGAGACGTGTTTCAGAGGAAGAGTTAGAGGACAGAAGTGATGGAGACATGTTTCAGAGGACGAGTTAGAGGACCGAAGTGATGGAGACATGTTTCAGAGGACGAGTTAGAGGACAGAAGTGATGGAGACATGTTTCAGAGGACGAGTTAGAGGACCGAAGTGATGGAGACATGTTTCAGAGGACGAGTTAGAGGACAGAAGTGATGGAGACATGTTTCAGAGGAAGAGTTAGAGGACAGAAGTGATGGAGACATGTTTCAGAGGACGAGTTAGAGGACAGAAGTGATGGAGACGTGTTTCAGAGGAAGAGTTAGAGGACAGAAGTGATGGACACTGAGAAGAGTTGAACAGACTGACACTCATAGTATCACAACACAACATATTCTATATTATTACACCATAAAAAAACATCTTTAATATTCAGATGTTGATTTCTTCAGTAACAGACTGAAGGTCAGCTCTGATCCTGAGCTCCATTTCTCTTCAGTCTGTTTTTTTCCAGTGTTACCTCTCTGCCAAGTCGATGGTATTTCCACAAGAAGACATTGTTGTGAAAGAATCCCCGACAGGACGATGCTGAGGGTCTCTCATCCCCCTGAAGGGGATTATTTCACAACAATGACCCGCTAGCTGTACATTATACCGCTTATTACACGGCTACTTACTGAAGAAATCAATATTTTGACACAAAAACGGTCCTCCAGAGTCTGACATCAGAACTGCGCCCATAGCAACGGTCTGTTATACATAGCAACGGTCTGTTATACAGAAATTACAGACCGCAGAACACCATGATTGACCAATCAGAATCCAGTATTCAACACAGCCGTGTAATAATCAGGATTTAAATAATGGATTTTTTCCAAAGAAAAGAGAAAAATATTTGATAAATGATGCTGAGATTTGGTAATGGTTTATTTCAACCAATTACTCTTTTATATAATTTGATCTCCGTCTTGCCTCTATGGACCAGCCTCTACTGGTGTGACTGCTTAAGACTAGTGAGAAAAATAAGGACTCGATATAAGAAATATAAAGGATCACAGCTCAAGACTAAAAAAAGTTAAAAAACTAAAAAGTAAAATGTGTAAATATTCTATCTGGAGGGCAGTGTGAAGGATTTCCTGAGGTCAAAAAACAAGAAAGATGTCTTGTTATTGATAACAACAAACTTCCATATATACGTCTAAACTTAATTATTCTGCATGTAAACATACTGATTAATACTTATATTTATCTTCCAGGGCCAAAAGTCGTGGAAGACGGAAGTGATGTCATCTTACCCTGTTCCCTCAGCACCAAGGAGAACATTAAGTCAAAGATGTTTGACTGGACGAAAGATGGTCCGAGGGATGAACGCGAGGTGTTCCTGTATGATGCAGGCAGTCATTACAACAACGGACGTTCAGGTCAGAGCGAGACGTTCAAAGGTCGAGTCTTTCATTTTGAAGACCAACTGAAGAACGGCATCGCCTCCATAACCATCAGAAATACAAAGGTGACCGACAGTGGAAACTACACCTGTCATTTTCCACGTCTTCAGCCACCTCAGATATTCCGCCTTGAGCTTATTGTTGGTGAGTACTTTGAGAAAACAGTTAAAGATGTCCGCTCATTTACTGACATTACAGCAGTCTAATCAAATCTGAAATCTTGTTAAAAGCATTCTCCGACTTTAATCCATCCAGGACTGACTCAAACCAGTCAGATCTGTGAGCGTGTTTTAGATGGAATAAAAAATCTGTTCAATAAACAGGAAAACTAATTTCTGTTTCAGCTATGTGATAATATTTCACAAGTACTCTAACATGTGTTTTGTTTTGCCTTTTAGATCGTGTCTTAACCTCTTGAGGCTCATTTAGATTAGGAGCATTTCTGTCTCTTAACACCGACACATTTTAAACTGTATAATAGCAGGACCACGAGGAGCTGATGCATGTAGATTACATCACTGTAAAGCAAACACTCCTCAGGTTTCATCAGGTGTGTTGATCTCACTTCAGGCTCTCAGAGAGTTTAATGGGTTAAATGTTTAACAGGTAAAAATAGAAACTTTATTGTTTTTTCTTTCTTTTACTTAATCTTTTAAATACAGTAGATCAGTCATAATAAGGGCCATCAGGCTGAAATTCACAGGATCTCTCCCTCAACTTGTTTATAATGTCTGTACCAAATTTGATGTTGATTGACAGAAGTGTGTGTGAGATATTATAGAAAGTGCAGTACAGAGCATCTCCAGCAGAGGACTTCAGAGCTCTCTAAAACTGTTCCAAAGTGACCAAATGATGATAATTAATCTCTTTATGATTCTGACAAATGTCCCTCAGTGTTAAATCTGACTATAAACAGATGTTGTTAATGTTTGAATACAGATTTACATGTTTATTATCATTGAATCACGCCTCCATCAACATATAAATACAGTTTCTCTGTTATGTGGCTGTCCCACCACCACAGGAAGTCCAGCTACATTAACTTCCATATATGGTCAGGCAGGTGATTTAAGTGGCTACAAACTCACCGTGTTTTCACGGTGCTGACTTCCCATTGGATGACAGTAGCTGTCAATAACACCCACGTGGAGCGCACGTAGAGATGCGCTGCTGTGATTGGTTGATTGAGTGAAAGTCCGGTAGGGACGTCACTGTAGGTCGTAGAAAGATGCTGATTGGTTGATTTGGTTCCGGGGCGTTTCCTGATTTCAGAGATACTGAAGCTCATTGGTCAAATCTTTGGTCAATACTTTAAATGGACAGAAAACACGTTGCTATGGAAGTTTGACGAGCGGCGCTAAAACTAAACGAGGAACACAACCGACTTTTATTCTCCTTATTTTAACTTCCGCTTGAACTTAACGAGGTACATGTAATCAGTGGACTCTTGTTCTTTAAAACGAGCCCCCGTTTGTCTCTAAATGTGTGTTTTTAGAGCTTTAAATACATTTTAACTGTTGCTAGGCAGGATAGCAGGTAAGATGATAACTGTTTACTGCCGTAAAGTAAGACGCTGCTGTTGCTATGTCGTAAATCCTACAGTTCCATTCTTCAATCCGTTGATAAAGCAACATTTAAGGTTTCTAACGAGCTATAATATGTCTGAACTGACTTCTACAGTCACATGGAAACATACACTTCATTCAGTTATTCATGTTTACATGGACATCTCGGGTCGCGTGCATCCTCCGCGCTTTATAACGTTAAAAGACAGAACAGGTGAAAACATCCCAGGTGAGTCCTGCTTATTATGACGTCACTCTACCTCTCACAGGTATGTGACGTTTGTCTTCACAGGTCTGATATCATTCATAAATCTTTATTCATCACTGTGTGAAACAGATTGAGATCATTCTTCTTCACATTAGATTAGATTCAACTTTACTGTCATTACACAGAGTAACGTTACAGGTACTGAGACAACCACATGCAGTTTAGCATCCAACCAGCAGTGTAGCAGTAAAGAGTATATACAGGATGAACAGTATATATATAATAAATATAGAATGTAGAATAAGTGGTTAGGGGAACATATATTATGTTAAGATACAGTATGAACATGTGCAGCAGTTACAGAAGACAGTGCATTAATAAGTATAAGAAAAATATATATATTAAGGTACAGATGTAAGTACAAGAAATGCTCTGTAGACATTATATACAGACAAACAGTTGGAGTTATGATATGAACACATTTATACGCAAATATCTCTGTGAATACATGTTAATGATTTAAAAGTTTTATTCAACAAGAGACTTTCTTTTTTCTTTACTATTATTATTCCTGGCTTTGAAGATGTATGATATCTCCTTTTCTGTTGAAGCTGTTCTAGAGAGGTGTTATTGTGTTATACTGAGAGGTGTTTCTAATATTTAGTCTACCCTCATTGACATTAAATGCTCTATTTATGTTTTACAAAAATAAAATTATGAAAATAAAATAAAGCACTCCACTAAAATCTTTAATAAAATATTAATTAAATATATATCTCACAAACACAATTAAGACCCAAAGACACAATGGATGTGTAATGTGTATATCCTACCTTTGAAGGCTCTATCTTTCATATTTTGCAACAAATTGTTTTATGTTGTTGTAGCACAACAAATTCAGTAGTTCTTCACTGTATATGTGCAGCACTCATACAGTGATTTTAAAAGTTAAATGTGTTTGAAATATCATGCACTGTTGTGCTTTTCCATTTCTCTCTGACATTGTAAACTACATTTACAAGGGATGAAAAGAACAGATTATATTTGTAATGCTGTAATTATCCTCAATAATCTATTGTTTTTATTGTGTTCAAAGGTGCAGCTCCAGAGCCGTCTGTCACGTCACTTAAAGACACAAAGTACTGGAGGCTGCTACAGTGTAAAGTTCATGGTAATCCAAAACCTAAAGTACAGTGGCAGGACAGTGATGGAAACACCCTTCCTGCTGAAGAACCTCAGGTGTCTAAAAGTGGAGACCGCTACAACGTCATCCTCCAGGTTACTGTGACCAAGACCGACTACTATCGCTGTGTAGCCACACAGGAGACAATCTACCATCAGATTTATAGAGAGATTGATGTGTATATCAGTGGTAAGATTCTTCCTTATCATATCTTTATATTCAGTTCATATTTACTGTTTATGTGTTAATGTGTATTCAGACTGAACTCAAAGCAAATTGTGATGAAGAATCTATTGAAAAGGTTTCAAAGTGAGTGAAGACTTGTCTGTTCTACTGAGACTCTGAGACTCGTCTTCATGAATCTACAGAGATTAGAGGAAGAATGAGATGAAGAAACAACAGACAGAAGTGGAGGATGTGGTACATTTCTAGTTGAGGATGAACTGTTCCACAAACACACAGTTGGTGTGTTGATCATCAGCCAGCTCCAGCTAACGTCTGTGTTCTCAGTATTTCTGTGCTGAATAAACACAAACAGTCAAATTCACACATTAAATAGAGACAAAAGTGAAGTCAGTGTTCAGTCTGAATTCACCTTTTAGGAGCATCTTCATCATGAATCATTGAGACCATCTACAGCTGTGATTCTACTCTGACACCAGATGTGCTGCTCTACATGATCCTCAGTCACATCCTCACTGTGACTGGTTGAGACATGTTTCAGAGGACGAGTTAGAGGACAGAAGTGATGGAGACATGTTTCAGAGGGAGAGTTAGAGGACAGAAGTGATGGAGACATGTTTCAGAGGACGAGTTAGAGGACAGAAGTGATGGAGACATGTTTCAGAGGAAGAGTTAGAGAACAGAAGTGATGGAGACATGTTTCAGAGGACGAGTTAGAGGACAGAAGTGATGGAGACGTGTTTCAGAGGACGAGTTAGAGGACAGAAGTGATGGAGACATGTTTCAGAGGGAGAGTTAGAGGACAGAAGTGATGGAGACATGTTTCAGAGGACGAGTTAGAGGACAGAAGTGATGGAAACATGTTTCAGAGGAAGAGTTAGAGGACAGAAGTGATGGAGACATGTTTCAGAGGACGAGTTAGAGGACAGAAGTGATGGAGACATGTTTCAGAGGAAGAGTTGGAGGACAGAAGTGATGGAGACATGTTTCAGAGGACGAGTTAGAGGACAGAAGTGATGGAGACATGTTTCAGAGGACGAGTTAGAGGACAGAAGTGATGGAGACGTGTTTCAGAGGACGAGTTAGAGGACAGAAGTGATGGAGACATGTTTCAGAGGACGAGTTAGAGGACAGAAGTGATCGAGACGTGTTTCAGAGGAAGAGTTAGAGGACAGAAGTGATGGAGACATGTTTCAGAGGACAGAAGTGATGGAGACATGTTTCAGAGGACGAGTTAGAGGACAGAAGTGATCGAGACGTGTTTCAGAGGAAGAGTTAGAGGACAGAAGTGATGGAGACATGTTTCAGAGGACGAGTTAGAGGACAGAAGTGATGGAGACATGTTTCAGAGGAAGAGTTAGAGGACAGAAGTGATGGAGACATGTTTCAGAGGACAGAAGTGATGGAGACATGTTTCAGAGGAAGAGTTAGAGGACAGAAGTGATGGAGACATGTTTCAGAGGAAGAGTTAGAGGACAGAAGTGATGAACACTGAGAAGAGTTGAACAGACTGACACTCATAGTATCACAACACAACATATTCTATATTATTACACCATAAAAAACATTTTATATACAGACGTGGACAAAATTGTTGGTACCCTTCCGTTAAAGAGAGAAAAACCCACAATGGTCACTGAAATAACTTGAAACTGACAAAAGTAATAATAAATAAAAATTCACTGAAAACTATCTAATGAAAATCAGATATTGTTTTTGAATTGTGGTTCAACAGAATCATTTTAAAAAACAAACTAATGAAACTGGCCTAGACAAAAATGATGGTACCCTTAACTTAATATTTTGTTGCACAACCTTTTGAGGCAATCACTGCAAACAAGTGATTTCTGTAACTCTCAATGAGACTTCTGCACCTGTTGACAGGTATTTTGGCCCACTCCTCGTGAGCAAACTGCTCCAGCTGTCTCAGGTTTGAAGGGTGCCTTCTCCGAATGCATGTTTCAGCTCCTTCCACAGATGTTCAATAGGATTTAGATCCGGGCTCATAGAAGGCCACTTCAGAATAGTCCAATGTTTTGTTCTTAGCCATTCTTGGGTGTTTTTAGCTGTGTTTTGGGTCATTATCCTGTTGGAGGACCCATGACCTGCAACTGAGACCAAGCTTTCTGACACTGGGCAGCACATTTCGCTCCAGAATGCCTTGATAGTCTTGAGATTTCATTGCACCCTGCACAGATTCAAGACACCCTGTGCCAGATGCAACAAAGCAGCCCCATAACATAACCGAGCCTCCTCCATGTTTCACATTAGGTACAGTGTTCTTTTCTTTGGATGCTTCATTTTTGCATCTGTGAACATAGAGCTGATGTGACTTGCCAAAAAGCTCCAGTTTTGTCTCATCTGTCCAAAGGACATTCTCCCAGAAGCTTTGTGGCTTGTCAATATGCATTTTGGAAAATTCCAGTCTCGCTTCTTTATGATTTGGTGTCCTCCTGGGTCGTCTTCCATTAAGTCCACTTTGGCTCAAACAGTGACGGATGGTGCGATCTGACACTGATGTACCTTGACCTTGGAGTTCACCGCTAATCTCTTTGGAAGTTGTTCTGGGCGCTTTGGTTACCATTCGTATTATCCGTCTCTTCAATATGTCATCAATTTTCCCCTTGCGGCCACGTCCAGGGAGGTAGGCTACAGTCCCATGGACCTTAAACTTCTGAATAATATGTGCAGCTGTAGTCACAGGAACATCAAGCTGCTTGGAGATGGTCTTATAGCCTTTACCTTTAACATGAAGGTCTATAATGTTCTTTCTGATCTCCTGAGACAACTCTCTCCTTAGCTTTCTGTGGTCCATGTTCAGTGTGGTACACACCATGACACCAAACAGCACAGTGACTACTTTTCACCCTTTAAATAGGCAGACTGACTGATGACAAGTTTGAAGATACCTGTGATGCTAATTACAGGACACACCTTAGTTTAATATGTCCCTATGGTCACATTATTTTACATCTTTTCTAGGGGTACCATCATTTTTGTCCAGGCCAGTTTCATTAGTTTGTTTTTTAAAATGATTCTGTTGAACCACAATTCAAAAACAATATCTGATTTTCATTAGTTCATTTTCAGTAAATTTGTATTTATTATTACTTTTGTCAGTTTCAAGTTATTTCAGTGACCATTGTGGGTTTTTCTTTCTTTAACGGAAGGGTACCAACAATTTTGTCCACGTGTGTATATATATAAGTGTTTGTTCTCAAATATAAATCTCTAAAGACCAGTGTGTGGAAAAATAAGAATTAGAAAAAATAAAGATAAAAAATATTATATTTTATATTATATTGTAAATATATGTTTAAAATAATTAAAAAATGTGTAAATAAGCATTCTGGAGGGCAATGCAGAGGATTTTGTTTGTGCAAGACAAGGTCAACAAAAATTGTTTTTCTTGTTATATCATAATTTGATATTTTGTTGTAACAACAAACTTCCAGACGTCTGTCTGGACAGTCATTCTGCATGTAAACATACTGATCAATACATGTTTTTGTCTTCCAGCTGTCGTTGAAGTGGTTGCAGCAGGAAGTGATGTCATCTTACCCTGTTCCCCCAGCACCAAGCAGAACATTCAGTCAGAGCTGTTTGACTGGAAGAAAGATGGTCAGAAGGATGTGTTCTTTTATGAAGACGGCGTTCATTACAACAACGGTGTTCCACGTCAAGATGAGCAGTTCAAAGGTCGAGTCTCACATTTCCAAGATGAGCTGAAGAATGGCAACGCCTCTATAATCATCAGAAATACGAAGGTGGCCGACAGTGGAGACTACACCTGTGATTTTCCACGTCTTCAGCCACGTCAAATATTCCACATTATGCTAGTTGTTGGTGAGTTTCATTAAAGGGAATGTTTGTATCTTCTTACACGTGCAAATCAATCCGGGTCGGTGTCCCATGCGCACTCGCGTGTAGCTACGCTGTTCAGACTCAGACTCCAACACAAACTACACGGAAGCACCAAAACCGCAAAGTTCTATCTAGTGAAGCCCGTTTTGCAAAACAGTGTTGGTCGCGGTCGGAGGACGCGGGGGAGACCGTAGCTTTGGTCTCCAGGGCCGTAGTCTCTGCTGTACTCTGCTCCTCTGCTCCTCTGCCAGCTTGCCTTCACTCACACACCGTGCTCGTTCTCGCTATTTTGCTTCACTCTCACGTGCATGCGCGCACACTCCACACTGCAGAAGAGTTAGTTTAGCTCTGAGAATATCTAGTGAATGTACAGTGGACGTTTGTGCAGAAATAAATGCTGCAGCTCCTCCAGACCAACAGAGGTTTCCCGTGTCTTGGGAAGTGACGGGGCTCCGCAGAGAGAAACATTACCGTCTCCGACCAAAACTCCGACGTCTCCCCTGTTCCCTCCGGCCGCGGTCGGGAGGCTGAAGCAGGAACGGCCAACACTAGGATCAGCATTGATTCATGGAGAGACCTTCGTCTGGTCAGCTAACATTACTGCCAAGCAGCTGAAATATAGAGTGATATTGTGGTTTTAGCTGACGTGTGTTGCCTCACTGTTTTGAGCGACGCTCGTTCATGTCTATGTAGAGCGAGCAAGCGCGAGCCCGACGCTGACTTTCGTCAGCGTCGGGCCACAGGTGTCGCTGTTAACAAGCATTTCTGAAAGTTACAAACAGTCCCTTTAAACAGTTAAAGATGTCCGCTCATTTACTGATGCAGCTTTTTGAGAGCCCTAGATGGACTTTTGTTAAGTATTCAGAATACTGGCAGGGCGGCGTCCCCACAGCGCTGCAGCCACATCTGGAGTGATTACCTCTGTATCAAACAAGCTTAAAGGGGAACAACGGCCATTTTTAAAACAGTGATATTATTCTAGAGGTTATGTAACATGACGCATGTACACGCATATTGACGCCCTGGAAACCACGAGGTGGTAGAGTCATCACGGTAAGCAACAACTTCCTGTCAGTGGTGATTTGATATGAGTATAGAATTTCTACAGCATTTGCAATATAGATAAACATGCCGCCACTTTCTGAATCTATTTTATGTTAACAATGAACATTTATAAAACAGGGAAACTGTGTCAGACCTTTCTGACTTCTTTCGTTTTCCAGTAGTTATAGTTTATGCAAGTGCTGTCTGGTGGAACAGAGAGATCCATGATGGGATTTCAGCGCATGTTGTGACGGTCATCCCGCGGCTAGCGACCATGCTAGCAACAGGGACGGCATATTATCTTTTGGTAGAATGATGGTAAAATAACGTTAGCTTTAGCTCATTCCATAAATACAGTATTAGACTTTTGTTGACCGAGTATAGCACAGATGGCAATAGTCCGAGTCGAGATGCCTTACTGGGGTGCCGTTCTTCACTGTGGAAACTACGAGCTGCTGCTGCAAGTGCAAGCTAGCTGCTGCAAGCTGTTGACGCTACCACCTCGTGGTTTCCAGGGCGATCTCACAATATGCACGTACATGAGCAAGTTGTAGTATTTGTTCCATCATGTTACATAGCCTCTAGAATAATATGTATATAATTCCCCTTTAATGTTTGTGACACATTGCTGATTACAAACTAAGGATGGAATACAGTGTGTTGTTTTGAGGTTCTTCTCCAAAACCTAAAGCGGAGTGGCGGGACAGTGTTGGGAACATCCTTCCTGCTGAGGAGACAGAGGTCTGTGAAAGAGGAGACCGTTTATATTTTACTCTTCAAACTACTGTCTAAGAAATTCAGCCAAGTTACACATGAATCACAGAACCAACAACATGAGGATCACATCAAGCTAAAGACAAACTGCTGATCACATCATCAAACTGTGTCTGAGGGAAACTAAAGATGAAACGTTGTGAAATCTGAGAGTCACAATCACTTTTACATTACAAACAAAGTTCAGGTTTTTCAGGTTAAGGTTTTTTCCAGTGTTGCCTCTCTGCCAAGTCGATGGTTTTTCACAAGAACTAACGTGTTTGTTTTTCCTGATTTTGATGACGTGACTGATGTCATCACCATGTACAGTATGTGACGTAACTCTTCACTGACATTTAAACACCAACACAGTTTGAGTTTGTACAAATTTTAATGATTAATTATGAGAATGTGTCAGTTAAAATGTTTCTAAGAGTTTCCTCTGAGCTGTGAAGCTGAGCAGGAGGAAACTGTCCATCAGATCTCAGCTAACATCTCTGTAGCTGTGAGATTCATCACTCTGATGTTTTTATCTGCTAACAGGTTCAGATTTCAGGTTTCAGCATCATGTTCACCTTTAGTTGTTCTCTCTGTGTAGACTGATGTTCAGTCTGCTGGATATGATATGATGTGATATGATATGATATGATATGATATGATATGATATGATATGATATGATATGATATGATATGATATGATATGATATGATATGATATGATACGATATGAGATGATATGAGATGATATGATATACAGTTACAGTCTGAGTGCTACGTTAACGTTTAGTCTTCTGTTTCAGAGTCCCCCACTGGATGGATTGTTGCTGTTGTTGTGTCAGTTCTCGTCACTCTTTTGGTTGGTGGTGGTGTTCTAGCTGTTCTTGTATACAAGCGTCGCATCACACTAAATTGGAATAAAGGTAAGTTTATTATTTATTATTATTATATTTAGTTTTTATCCATTGTTTAGTCTTTTTTTGTGAAGTAAAATTTTACTGTTTTGGAGCTCAAACATTTATTGAAATGAGACGATGTGAGAAGTTTAGAGGTGAAATGTCTCTTTGATGAACTGATAACAACTTCACATCTGAAACGTGACGAGGAGCCTCAACTGGACTCTTTTAACGGGGCACAAGTCTAAAACACTGAGAACCACTGGTTTAATGTTTAACGGTGCATTTTAAGAGCTTTTATAAACTCATGTTTTTATTATAAATCTTAATCTGTAAAGTAACTATCAGCTACTGTATCACTGTCAGATAAACTGGATTAAAAGTACAATATTCATGATGAGCAGACAACAGATTCTTTATATGTATCTCATGTTCAGAGTCCTGACAGTAGTTTTATCTTCTCAGTCATGCAGCAGTCTGTTGGTATTTACAGCCAGCGTAGGATCAGGTCACTTCTTCTTCATCTGAACTGTTGTTTTCATTCCTGCAGACGAGGAGAACACGAGGAACTCCCCAGACGCCAATTCAGGAGCTTCTCTACCTCTTAAGTCCACAGACAACAACTAGCCAGCAACATGCAGACAACAGAAGAGAGGAAGTGTCCTTTAATGATGACTGAACTGATTAATAATGAATCATTCTGGTAAGAGAGAATTAGATGAATAGTTTGTGTTGAACTTTGATATATATATATATATATATATATATATACTGGAAAAACAAAGTTTGGAAACTTGTGTTTGGTGGATTATTTCTCTGTTGTTACAATGCTAATGGTCATTGTATTTTACATCGTTGGAAAGCCTGTTTATTTACCTTCGCAATGATGTCCAACTTGTAAGGATCATGCATTTGTGGGATGAGCAGCACAGCTGATTATGTGGGGAGCGCCCAAGAAAAATTTGCCAAAATGCTCCGCCAATGGTAAACAGTGTTTTCTCATAAGGCTACCAGGAAGCCTGCAATGACTGCCCTTCACCGTCAATCCCATTTGCGCTGGTGTCGACAACACAGACAATGGAACCTGAACATGTGTGGGAATGTCATGTTCAGTGATGAGTCCAGGTTCTGTCTGTTAAAGTTGGATGGCAGGGTCAAAGTATGGAGACGACGTGGAGAACTCTATGCTGATTGTTGCACCGATGGAGTAACAGCTTTTGGTGGGGTAGTGTCATGGTGTGGGGCGGCATCTTCCTCATCATTGAAGGCCATCTCAATGCAGTGAGATATCGGGATGAGATTCTGCAGCCAGTGGCGATCCCATATCTCCACAATCTGGCACCTAACTTCATCCTCCAAGATGACAACGCTCGCCCCCACAGAGCCAGGGTTATCACAGACTACCTCCTCAATGTGGGAGTAGAGAGAATGGAACGGCCTGTCAAGAGTCCAGACCTCAACCCAATTCAACACTTGTAGGATCAGGTTGGGCGTGCTGTACGTGTTAGAGTGACCAACACAACCTCGTTGGCTGACCTGCAACGAATCCTGGTTGAGGAATGGAACGCCATCCCACAGCAACGTGTGACCAGGTTTGTGACCAGCATAAGGAGGAGGTGCCAGGCTGTTGTGGCTGCGTATGGATCTTCCAACGCTACTGAGGCTCCTGACGGTGTATTAAATGAATAAAGTGTAAAATAGCCAATATGTCTTGTTTGTTCCTTGTTACTGATAGAGAGTTCAATCATCCAATCCACCAAACAACTCACAACAAGAGTCAATACCAACAGGAGAATACACTGTTTACCATTGGCAGAGCATTTTGGCAAATTTTTCTTGGGCGTTACCGACATAATCAGCTGTGCTGCTCATCCCACAAATGCATGATCCTTACAAGTTGGACATCATTGCGAAGGTAAATAAACAGGCTTTCCAACGATGTAAAATACAATGCCAATTAGCCTTGTAACAACAGAGAAATAATCCACCAAACACAAGTTTCCGAACTTTGTTTTTCCAGTTTATATATATATACAGTGTGTTTATAGAGACTGAATTCCACCTCCATTCCAAAAAAATGACTTAATTAATGTCGTTGAAGACGACGACTTCCTGCACTCTGTTCTATGATGCTTTTAGTCTCTTATTTTTATACATTACTGCTGCTACTGCTACTTTTATATTATCTTTTGCGTCTGATTTTTACTTGTCAACGTAGGTTGATTTCATTCCAGGTCATTTATTTGTTCTTGTACTTTAGTATCTGGATGAATACGATGGAGCTCCATAGAAACTGATGAAAATGTGATAAATAATGAGATCGCAACGCAGGATAATAGAACAAGTATAAAATAATAACAGTAACACATTAAAGTGGACCAAGTTAAAAAGGGACCTGATTAAACTCTATAGGAGTATATCCCAGAATTCACCAGTCCTCCATTACAGTCATTTTATTCATGAGAAGCTTTCCAATAATACATATATATACCTATATTTGCATAAAGCAGCATATTTGTCCACTCCCATGTTGATAAGAGTATTAAATACTTGACAAATCTCCCTTTAAGGTACATTTTGAACAGATAAAACCTGATTAATTTGCAATTAATTGCAATTAACTATGGATAATCATGTGATTAATCTTGATTAAATATTTTAATAGATTGACAGCTCTAGACAGAACACATCCACGTCTCAAAGAGTTTTTATTTAGAGTTGATTTCAGGTTCATCAGACGGTTCGAGAATCCAAAACAGTGATTCTTCAGTCGTAAAGCTCCATCTGGTGGCAGAATGTGGAAACTCAGGAGCAGTCAACCAAATATGAAAAGAATAATAAAAACGCTGCTGAAGTTATCGCGTTCACACGGCCAATCTGTGGCGGCAGACGCTGTCCCGCTAAAACCATAATATATATTTTAACATCAGTGTTGAAAGCTGAGGAGCTCGGACCATAAAAGTCTGTCCCTCTTTATAATGAAGTGAGACAACCAGGAGACTCCTGACTGAAGATTTCTGTCTGCGCTGCAGATCACAACAGATTCAGATGTCTGTTATGTAACTTGTAGTTTGACCATGAAGTGAAAACTTTATCAACAGAATCTTAAACTGTAAAACTGTCAGGCAGCTAGTGAAGAATAGACGATGTTCAACTGTAGATCCTCCTGTCCTCATGTCCAAGTGTCCTCTGAATGGATGAGTGAGGGACATATAAAGTGCTTTATAAATGTAGTCCTTTCACCAGATGTGATCCTGCTGCTTGTAGTTGTTAAAGGTCCTAATTGAGCTAGACATGGACGTTAACAACAACAGAAGACTTCACTGAACTAAAGCCTGCTGTCACGCTGGAAAGAAATGAGAATATATTGCAGCTAAAGTGAAATATAATGTGACTTATTTTTTATTGTGATATTGTTTTTATACTGGCATTATTTGGGACAAGCATGTACTGCTTCTTTTTATTTGTTAAGGTGCTCAGCCAGAGTCTGTCAGGTCCAGTTCCACACTGAACTATCCACTCAGTGACCAGTTTATTAGGTACACCCAGCTAAAACTAATGCAGTGTGATACAACAGTCCTGCAGGAAATCCTCCTTCATGAAGGTTATAATGTTCAGTTTGTGTTGGAGCTGTTTTAATCAACTGGACTCTGAGTGTTTCCTGTTGTTGACTGTGATATTAGAGTTGTTCATGTGTGTTTATGTTGTTCACTTACAGCGTATCTGGGGATTTCAGGCAATGCTTTATCATTTCTATCTAAACGTTTGAATAAAAAATGACATGAAAAATGTCAAACTGGTGTCTCTTTGTAGTCATTTTGTCTCTGTAGTTGTTTAGTGTCTCTTTGTAGTTGTTCTGTTTCTCTTTGTAGTCAGTTTGTGATGTTTCTGTGTTCAAACTTTGATAATAGAAACAAAAGTGATTCTAAGATGATTCATATTTTACAACAGTTGTGTTTTAATAAAGACTTTTCAAGGATTAGACAACGCAGCAGATAAACTGCTTGTTTAAAACAAGACTTCTAACAAACAGAGAAAGAGTTTAACACACTGACAGCTTCATGAATGGATGTTAATCACACCGATAGAAAACGTTAACTCTTGTTATTGTTATTATTGAGCATATTAAACCTTTATTAGTTAGTGATAATATCTCCATCTGGACTCTTTGTGGTTCATGTTGACCCTTGACCTCTAAACCAGAACAATCTGAATCAGGTTTATTACCCAGGTTGTCTGGTGATTTAGTGCGTAACGGTCACAAGAAACACAGCAAGAGAAAAGAGAAAGAAACTAATGCTGCAACTCAGGAGTCTTCAAAACAAAATAGAAATTTACAATAAAAAACATGTAAAATATATTTGTTTTAAAACAATAAGAGCTTCAGTGTCATACCCACTGTTTACTGGTATTACAGAAAACATTATCTACACACTAGACAGGCTTCAGTATTTCAGACAGATCAAGTTTCAACAATTACAGAGAAACCGTCGTTGTGAAATGACATTCATGGATCTCAGGCTCCTCCAACAATGATCATTAAATATGTATAAAAAGACAAAAAAATTCAATTAAAATGAGAAAAGTTAAAATATATTTTTATATATTATTTTATATGTGGTACCTTTTATTTGATATTTTGTGGCACATGTTAAAATATGACAAAATATGAAATAAGATATGTTTATGTGGTAGACAGGTGTACAGTAATTACTGAATGAATAAACTGAATGTAAACAGGAGTATAGTAAATGTATATTTGTTATGAAAAGTAATAAATATATACAGAGATGTAACCAGGTTGTAAAACAGGAAGTAGCCTAAAGATATATAAAGGTAAACATTAACTTATTAATTTTCCTAATTCAGGCTTTCTTTCCTAACACAACTACAGATTAAATATCTGAGTCAAGATATGTATTGACATGTACAGTTTTTGTCATAATCAGTAGAAATTAGGCTTTTATTGTGAAGGATGATCGCCGGAATTGCTCCTGTTGTTGCAGCTCGCGGAAGAAGCGGTTCATGTCGGTAGTGTGTAGAAGGGAACCCGCAAGCTGGGGAAACTCTCGCGAGATCTTTAAGGTCAGGATAGCTCGTCTGATAGTAAATCTCGCGAGATTGTCGGTAGATCTCGGCTGAGATTTCACAACTTGCTGGTTACCTTCTGGACACGAGCCGGCTCGTCCCGTGGATGTATAGAGAGTCCTCGCGCAGCCAGACGCCGGTAGATGTCCGTTAGACGTCCCGGTGACGTCAGAGTGGTGTCTCTCGTGCAGTGACTCTAGAACTATGAAGCTCGTTGCTCTCGTGGGTCTGTGTCTCGTGACTCGGTGTGGAATAACGGCTGCTGGTGTAAACGGTGAGAACATCTACTGGTTTCTATTGTAGCATCATGTGGAGTCACTTTATCACTGCTGGAGAGAAGAACGAGAACATTCAGCTCCATTTAACATCAACACACATATCGATCCTGATCAATAGTACTGATCAATATCATCATAATCAGCCTCCTTCTGATTCATTACAGTCCTTTAATGAGCTGCGCACTATTTAGCAGGGCGTCGACTGTTTCTACTTCCTGTCAAACCTGATCGATACCTGCTGAACGTCTCTGATACTTCTGATCACATATCAAACCTGATCGATACCTGCTGAACATCTCTGATACTTCCGATCACATATCAAACCTGATCGATACCTGCTGAACATCTCTGATACTTCCGATCACATATCAAACCTGATCGATACCCTCCTCATACACAATTAATACATCAAAACGTAGGTATTTTTTGTCTTCTTTCAGATGATGTGCTCATTTCAGCAATAAGTCTCAACTGTGGAGACTTTTTAAACTGCCAGTTCTTCCAGTAACTTTATCCACACAAATGACACGTCAACTTCTTTATCAGTCTTGAGGTGCTCAAACTGAAGAGATTTCAGCTATACAACTGGTAGTTTTTAACTGAGGGAGACTTTTTCAGGTAGTACCTTCTCTGTGTTTTCTCTGTCATTCCCAACCATGACTCAGCACTTTCAGACACAAACAGGTGTTTCTGATTGGCTGATTAGAGCGCCATCAGCCTCTGCCTGTCTCTGATTGGTGCATTGCTCTTAATCTCTTTTTAAAGTGTACAAGATTAATCTCTATTTAAGCCTTTACAATTACTGTATTGTAGTTTTAAAGGTTTATTCCACCCAAATACTACTCTCTCTCTCTCTCTCTCTCTCTCTCTCTCTCTTTGTCTCTCTTTGTGTTTATCAATGCAGTTCATCTGTCTGATATACATACAAAGCATTTCTTCTTTCCGCCTATTCAGGAAAATTCTAATTTACCACTTTCGACAGTATTACAGTTTAGCTTCCAGCTTTTCTAGCAATGTATTTCAGCTCTTAGCTTCTTTAGTTAATGCAGTTCAGCTTCCAACTCTGCCAGTTGTACATTTCATCTTCTAGGGTGTTCAGCAGTGCAGTGCAATGCATTTGAGCTTTAACATTTTTAGGCAAGTCATTTCACATTTCTGCATTTTCAGCAATGCTTCGCTAATTAATTTCAGCTTTCATTATTCCCATGCATTTTCAGCAGGAAATGTATTTTCTAGTTCTATTATATATTCTATTACATTTATTATTATTACTTTATTATTTTATTTCTATACATTTTAATTTTCAAACTTTATTTACCTTTATTTAAACTTTATTATGGACCATGTAAATCTGGTTTTATCTTCCAGGACCAGGTGACATCATACTGCTGCTCTACAGTAACTGAGCTGAACCATGTAAATCTGGTTTTATCTTCCAGGACCAGGTGTCATCAACGTGGCCGTGGAAGAAGGAAGTGATGTGGTTTTACTCTGTTCCCTCAGCACCAAGGACGACATCGAGAAAATGGTGTTTGACTGGAAGAAAGATGTTCAGAAGGAGAAGGAGGTGTTCTTTTATCAGGCAGGCAAACATTACAATAACGGCCGAGGAGGTCAGAGCGAGCAGTTCAAAGGTCGCGTGTCTCATTTTCAAGATGAACTCAAGTACGGCAACGCCTCCATAAAGCTCCACAAAACAAAGATGTCTGACAGCGGAAACTACACCTGTACGTTCCCAAACAAACAAACATCCCACATTACGCTTGTTGTAGGTGAGTATGTTTCACTGGTATCTGTTAAAGGAACAGTTTGTACTATTTAGAGGGCTTTATTATGATAAATGTAATATTCGTAACTATGTTTTCTTTAGTGTATAATCACCTGAAACTAAGAATCATTGTGTTTTCATTAGCTTAGAATGAGTCCTTCATATCTACAGAGGGAGCTGGTCCTCTTCACAGAGTCCTCCATGTTGTTCCTCCATGTTTCTACAGTAGTCAGTGATCAACCTCCAGCTCTGAGAAGTGAAGTCAACGCTGAAGTGTCTTAAACCTAAAAGCATTCTGTCTAACAGTCAGCAGGGGGCGAGTCCTCTGGTTGTATAGAAGTCTATGAGAAAATGAGCCTACTTCTCTCTTGATTTATTACCTCAGTAAACATTGTAAACATGAGTTTATGGTCTCAATCACTAGTTTCAAGTCTTCTTCAATACAGCATGATGTTCATTTAGTAAATTATGTTCCCATTTAGAGTCAAATAGACCATAAAGCAGGGGATGCTTTAGGGCGGGGCTACCTTGTTATTGACAGGTCGCTACCACGGCGTTGTCCAGTCTGGGAGTTATCCATGTTTTTGTCTTACAACTTTAACCCTTTCACAGTGTGCTTTCACTTCATCAAAGTTAATTATAAAATGTTGGTCACCTAAAAATGTCTTATTCAGCGTTCGGTTGTATTTAACTCCAACCTCTTGTATCACTTCTGGTTGCAAAAAAACAAGATGGCGACTGACAAAAACCAAGATGGCAACGTCCAAAATGCCAATCTCGAGGCTTCAAAACGGCAGTCCACTAACCAATGGGTGACATCACAGTGACTACGTCCACTTCTTATATACAGTCTATGGCACCGTCAGCCTTCCGTTGCTCCTAAAGTAGTGTTATTATGGTATGGATGGCCTCTGAGCGAGGCCGACGCCGTTACCACGGTTTTGCACTCGGCGGCTCACGTTACCTCAGTCTGTGAAAGGGAGGAGTGAAGGGAGGGGAACTCAGTTGGTTGCAATCTGCAACCACACCACTAGATGTCACCAAATACTACACATTGTCCCTTTCAGTCACTTTTAAAACTTATTTATATACAAAGAGATTCTCTTAACTTTTATTTTATTGATTATTTTTATTATTTTATATTGTTTTAATTTGCTTTTTCTCATGTAGCTCCTTTTGCTCAATGTGGTATAACTTTTAGACTATCTTTAAATTGTTTTTAATCATTGTTTGTCTACCATTTTTTTGTTTTGTAAAACACTTTGTAACTTTGTTTTGTATTTGTTGTTTTATTATTATTGTTATTATTATAAAACACATTAAAGTGATTTTTTCTAATGTATTTCTCTCTCATTCCATCTCCACACTGCTTAACTGGTTAATGTCAACTATTAAATTAATAGAATATAATAATCACACTTTTATTTATTTGTTTGTTACTTTTATTTACAGTTTATTTACTGATATTAATATTGAAAGTTATATTATAATATAATATTAAAATTAATATTGCGTTTCCAAACATTGAGGGTTTGTTAGTGCAATGGAGAGACTCATAAATACACAAAGACATAAGACATAAATACCTGAAGCTTTGTCAGTTGGCTGCTGGTGAGGCGTTCATGTGCTGGTGAGGCGTTCAAGTGCTGGTGAGGCGTTCAAGTGCTCCAGACTGAGATGTTTCCACAACTATTGGATGGAACCACTCAGAGCTCATTTAACAGTTCTGGGTTAATAAATCAAATTGGTGACAAGCTATGAGAAATCAATCATCCAGAACCAATAACAGTCTCAGGTTCTGTTCTGTTTATCATGTTGTAATATCACATAATCACTCTGACATTAATAATTATGATCTGTTTTTATTTTTAGATCCTGACCCAGAGCGCTCCGTCTTAAAAGACAGAACAGGTGGAAACACAGGTGAGTCCTGCTTATTATGACGTCACTCTACCTCTCATAGGTATGTGACGTCACTCTACCTCTCACAGGTATGTGACGTCAGTTCAACCAGAAACAAACCGTAAAGGCTGTAGTTATCTCCACAGGTCTGAGTATCACTAAAACAACTTTAACTGACTGTTATCACTGTTTCAAAGTGTGTCAGACTGACACTTATAACACTATATACAATAGTTATTAAAGTTATAACACAGACTAGAAACTGTATTGTATGTGCATTGGTAACGTGTGGGCCAGACTTAAATACTCAAAAGACTATATAAATAAATAATGATAATAAAAACCTAAATACTTCCAAGTTAACTGAACCAAAATCAATCCAGTATATCGATCAGTGTATATTTATATTTAATGATCCGTTGATATTGATAAATTGATTTGTCCTCAGCAGGTAGAGCTGTTCAGCTCAATGAGAAACCACATTACAAACCAAATACACTCAGTGTCCAGTTTATTAGGTACACCTATCTAAAACTAAAGCAGTCTCATACAACAGTGCTGTAATAAATCCTCCTTTATGAAGGTTATAATGTTCAGTTTGTTTTAGAAATGTTATGATCATTTTCAAGCCTGTAGTTTTTATTGGATTGCATATAGATTGTTCAGGTGTACCTAATAAAGTGGACACAGTGAATGTATCACTGACACAGTTAAGGACCCCGATAACACAAGAGGTGCACATGCTTAAATACCCCATGTTTTATATATCATAACAGTTTTTTAATTCATTCATTTATTATAACAAAATATTGTTTACATATCAGACAACACATTTCATGTGATTTCATTCAAAGATAATTGTTATAGAACAACAAAAATTCAAGAGTTGTCCAAACGTTTTCACTGTAAATATGCTTCTGCTATGATATGAGTCAGAATAGTTAAATAGTTCACAAACTTTTGGTATAAATTAGATATGTTTGAAATATGAGACCCTGTCAAATAATGACGAGATGTGAAATTGAGTCTTTGTACTGAGCTTTTCTGTTTCTCTCTGTTCCTGTGTTCTTCTCTTAAACACACTCTAATCCTCATTTACAAGCAGAGAAAGGATGAACAGAAAATCTCAGTATTACATGTCTAATCCTGTTAATGTTGTCTATAATCTATAGTTTCTACTGTGTTCACAGGTGCAGCTCCAAAGCCGTATGTTACAATACTTAATCCGACAGAGGATGGGGCTCTGCTGCAGTGTGAAGTTCGAGGTGCTTCTCCAGAACCACGTCTACAGTGGCAGGACAGTGATGGAAACATCCTTCATGCTGAGGAATCTCAGGTGTCAGAAAGAGGAGGAAGCTACGATGTCATCCTCCAGGTTACTGTGACCAAGACCGACCGCTATCGATGCATAGCCACACAGGAGACAATCAGCCATCAGATTTATACTGAGACCTACGTGTCTGTCAATGGTGAGTTTCTTCCTATTGATGCTTTAAAGGGAATGTTTGTAACTTCTTACACGTATAAATCAATCCGGGTCGGTGTCCCATGCGCGCTCGCGTGTTGCTACGCTGTTCAGACTCAGACTCCAACACAAACTACCCGGAAGCATCAAAACCGCAAAGTTATATCTAGTGAAGCCCGTCTTGCAAAACAATGTTGGCCGCGGTCGGAGGACGCGGGGGAGACCCGTAGCTTTGGTCTCCAGGGCCAGAGTCTCTGCTCTACTCAGCTCCGCTGCCTGCCTGCCTTCACTCTCAGCTCGCTCCACCTCACCTGCATGCGCGCTCACTCCACACTGCAGAAGACTTAGATTAGCTCTGAGAATATCTAGTGAATGTACAGTGGACGTTTGTGCAGAAATAACTGCTGCAGCTCCTCCAGACCAACAGAGGTTTCCCGTGTCTTGTGAAGTGACGGGGCTCCGCAGAGAGAAACGTTATTGTCTTCGACCAAAACTCCGGTGTCTCTCCTGTTCCCTCCGGCCGCGGTCGGGAGGCTGAAGCAGGACAAGCCAACACTAGGATCAGCAGTGATTCATGGAGAGACCTTGGTCTGGTCAGCTAGCATTACTGCCAAGCAGCTGAAATATAGAGTGATATTGTGCTTTTAGCTGACGTGTGTCGCCTCACTGTTTTGAGCGATGCTCGCCCACATTCAGGTAGCGCGTGCACACGGGCGAGCGCGAGCAACGGGACACTGACTTACGTTGACTCAACGGCCACAGGTGTCGCTGTTACAACCAATTTCTGATTCTTACAAACAGTCGTTTTAATATTTCAATAATTTTAATTGTTTATGTGTTATTAGTTTTCAAAAATGTCAGCCAGCTCCAGCTAACGTCTGTGTTCTCAGTATTTCTGTACTGAATAAACACAAACAGTCAAATTCACACATTAAATAGAGACAAAAGTGAAGTCAGTGTTCAGTCTGAATTCACCTTTTAGGAGCATCTTCATCATGAATCATTGAGACCATCTACAGCTGTGATTCTACTCTGATACCAGATGTGCTGCTCTACATGATCCTCAGCCACATCCTCACTGTCACATTTATGCTTCAATGAATTAAACTGTACTTTAGTGAAATAAAATCTTCACACATAAACATTTGGTGAAGGCGGGGTACACCCTGGACAGGTCACCAGACTGTCCACCTCAGATAAAATGATAAAGAAAAATATATATCTTATGTGACTCATGACTCATTCAAGTTGTAAACATTAATAATAATTTTATAATTGTAGTAATTGTGACTATTAAAGCAGCAGAAGCTGATGAGAATCTTCTGAGTGGATTTTAGATTGAAGGATAAATTCAGATTCATAAATCATGACCATACCTGATATATGTGTGTGTAAAATAATCTAGAAATACACACTTATAACTGTAAGTAACCAGCCTTTTATTCCAGAGTTAAAGTGTATTAATCTTAAAGAGTCTCATGCTGCATAAATCCAGATTGTTTGTCTTATTGAGCCTCAATAACTGCAGACTGTCGACCCTCTACCAACAAACACATCAACATCTGAATCTAAAAACCTCTCTGAGTTACTGTAGTCAGTGATGGAAGAAGAACTCCGGTTCTCTACTGAAGTAAAAGTACTAATACCACAATGTAGAAATACTCTGTTACAAGTACAAGTCCTGAATTCAACATTACTACTCAAATAAAAGTATCAGCAAAATGTACTTAAAGTAGCAAAAGTTATATAAACAAGTATTTTATAATTGAATGACTTGATTTGTATTTAAGATCAAAGTCTGATAAATATAGTGCAGTAGAAGTATAAAGTATGTATGGAGTATAAATTAGTATAATATGTAAAAGTTCATCTCGTCTCATTTGGGGCTGATTTGATCGATATAAAGTATTTTTAAAATATGTTGCTCAAATACATTTCTATATATTTTTGAGTGTTGCACAAATTCATATTTTAAAAATGAACAAACTTTTAGTTTTAATGAAAACATAAATAATGAAATACACTCTGTGGCCACTTTATTAGGTACACCTGTACAGTCTAATGTAATTAAATCCAACCTTTACAAAGTGAATAATGTTCAGTTTTAGTTGACTTTGTGTGAAATGTGTAAATGAAACTCATGTTTATGACTGAGGTGACAGTTAAAGGAGGAGTTGTTCTGGACTACATTATACTGAGAGCTGTTTCTCCTTATTTCTCCTCCCTGTTTACAGAATATTAGAAACACCTCTGAATATAATCAACTCCTCCACTAACTATGACCTCAGTCATTAAACATGTGATTTAATAAACTCCTCTGAGACAGTAAATAATCATTATAGGCATCAGAACAGTAAACAGTTGTATTAGATCACATTAGATTGTTCAGGTGTACCTAATAAAGTGACACTGAGTGAATGTATCACTGACACAGTTTAAGTCCTGATAACAGAAGAGGTTCACCTGCTTTTAAAGACCCCATGTTTCATATCTTATAACACATTTTATATATTACTTTAGTGAAATAGAAAATATTGTTAACATATCAGACAACAAATGTAGAATTAGATTCAAGAGTTGTCCAAACGTCTTCACTGTAAATGTGCTTCTGTTATAATATGAGTCAGAAATAATGTTTGCAGAGTAAATAGTTAACAAACAATGCAGGGATGTGCATCTAAGGCTTATTTAGTGTGTCTTACTTGTCTGTTCCTCATGTTTTTCTTCTGTAATCCTCATTTACAAGCAGAGAAAGGATGAACAGAAAACATCATATAATCCTGTAAACATGTATGATCTATAGTTTCTACTGTGTTCACAGGTGCAGCTTCAAAACCATCTGTTACTAGACTTGATCAAACAGAGGATGGGGCTCTGCTGCAGTGTGAGATTCGAGGTGCTTTTCCAGAACCACTTCTAGAGTGGCAGGACAGTGATGGAAACATCCTTCTTGTTGAGGAACCTCAGGTGTCAGAAAGAGGAGGAAGCTATGATGTCATCCTCCAGGTTACTGTGACCAAGACCGACCGCTATCGATGCATAGCCACACAGGAGACAATCAGCCATCAGGTTTATACTGAGACCTACGTGTCTGTCAATGGTGAGTTTCTTCTTAATGATGTTTTAATATTTATATAGATGTGATTAGTTGTCTAAAATGTCTACGTGTCAGACTGAACTCAAAGCAAATTGTGATGAAGAATTGTTGTGAAGGAGAATAAGTAACACTCCAAACTTAATGATAAATTTCAGCGAGGAAAAACTGTCATGGCCATTTTCAAAGCGGTCCCTTGACCTCTGACCTCTGACCTCAGTGGGATGACTCTCACAGGAACAGAGATGTTAGCAGCTAAGAGGTTGATCAGGACTCAACACTAACTTTTAAAAGTGGTTGCTATGCTGGTAACCAGGCGTCAGCTGAAACTGGAACTGAAAATATGGTTGCCAGCAGGTTCAGTTTTAAAGCTAGAAGATACTGGTATTGTATGAAACTAGAAAACCTAAAGAATCCAGCCATGTCATACTAGCTTGTCATGAAGGAGGTTAAATAACGCTCCAAAGTTACGCTAATTTTTGGCAAGGAAAAACTGTCATGGCCATTTTCAGAGGGGTCCCTTGACCTTTGACCTCCAGATATGTGAATGTAAATGGGTTCTATGGGTACCCACGAGTCTCCCCTTTACAGACATGCCCACTTTATGATAATCACATGCAGTTTGGGGCAAGTCATAGTCAAGTCAGCACACTGACACACTGACAGCTGTTGTTGCCTGTTGGGCTGCAGTTTGTTATGATTTGAGCATATTGTTTATGCTAAATGCAGTACCTGTGAGGGTTTCTGGATCAATATCTGTCATTGTTTTGTGTTATTAGTTGATTTCCAATAATAAATATATGCATACATTTACATAAAGCAGCATATTTGTCCACTCCCATGTTGATAAGAGTATTAAATACTTGACAGATCTCCCTTTAAGGTACATTTTGAACTGATAAAATATGTGTGCTTAATCGTGTTTAACTATTTTAGATCTACAGTAGATAAATATTCCTACATACTAACTATGAGGTGTAACTGTGGAGCAGCTGGTTGTTCTCTGTATGTGAGTAGAAGAGCTAATAGAGAATTATTCTACTGTTACTATCATCATCACAGACCTTAACTCACTCTGACTAAATGTGCATGAAATGATAAAGAAGTGTTATATTTTATATTTTTAAGTCATCACATGTTTTGTATGTCAGATCAGAGTAACTAGTCTCCATATAAAGTAGCATAAAATAGAAATACTCTGTAAAGTACTTCAGAATTGTTCTTGTACTGCTCAGTGAAACATGAACCTAACTAAGCTGCATGATTAGACAGACGTGTCATATTTTATTTTAACATTTTAATTAATGTGTGTATGATGTAAAGAGGGAACCATAATCAATAGAAGAAAAGTCCACAACACATCATTAAGAATGACACAGACAGAGAAAGTGACCCAATAGAATAACCCCCACCCATAGAAATATTAATAACATTAACAACTAAAGACAGAGATTAAAAAAAAGTTAATTAATTAATTAAATTACATAAATCTAAATAAAATGAAAATAATAAAGATACCTAAAAATACCTTGAAATAAATACATTAGAATAATTAAATTAAAAATAAATAAATACAAGAAATTAAACATTTTAAAAATAGATAAATAAATAAACCCAACTGACCATAAAGACATCGTAAAATCACCAAATTTTAAATACATTTGAGACCAGAACCAGAACCTCCTTTTAGCTGCTAACATCTCTGTAGCTGTGAGATTCATCCCTCTGATGTTTTTATCTGCTAACAGGTTCAGATTTCAGGTTTCAGCAGCATGTTCACCTTTAGTTGTTCTCTCTGTGATGTTCAGTCTGCTGGATATGATGTGATATGATATTATATGTTATGACATGATATGACATGATATGATGTGATATGATGTGCAGTTACAATCTGAGTGCTTCGTTAACATTTTATCTTCTGTTTCAGAGTCCTCCACTGGATGGGTCATTGCTGTTGCTACATTTTTCGTCACTCTTTTGGTTGGTGGTGTTCTTCTAGCTGTTCTAGTAGCCAAGCGTCGCATCACACTAAATTGTAATAAAGGTAAGTTTATTATTTATTATGATTATATTTAGTTTTATCTTCTCAGTCATGCAGCAGTCTGTTGGTATTTACAGCCAGCGTAGGATCAGGTCACTTCTTCTTCATCATTACTGTTGTTTCACTTCCTGCAGACGAGGAGAAGAGGAGGGACTCCCCAGATGAATCCAGTCAGCAGCTACAGGCTCAACAACCTTAACTGACTTTACATGAGCTGCTGCTGCTGTGTGTTAGACTCACTGAGAACCAGTGTGAGTTTCAGAGCGTACTGTGTGATGGGGAGGACATTTAATCTGATTTCAGGCAGTGTGAGAGTTGAGAGCTGGTTTCCAGGTGAAGGTAAGGATCAGGGTTGTGGTTAGACAGATAGTTGTGATGGTAGAACGGTGAAGTGAGGTTGTTGGGGTGGCGAATGTCCCGTTACCATGACGACAATCTTTCCCCGACCTTAACCAGGTGTTTTATATACCGTCCTCATAATGAGTCCTCCTCATCAAGATCATGACAGGAACATAACAGCATGCCTTCCTCCTGAGCTAACCAGCTAACATTAAATACATATATAAACATATATATAGTTATTAAATAGACATTTATCTTGATGTGTTCAACACTTAATATTTACATAACAGTCGTGGATAGAAATGCACATTACTTTGACTTTTATTTTGCTGATTTTCTGCAAAGTCTTTTAAAATTTGCACCTCATCTGGATGAAAACTTGACTTTTCACTCTGTGAAAACAACAACAAATCAACACGTTTACCTTCAGACGTGGTCGGTGGTTGGTTTTTGGCAGTCGCCATCTTGGTTTTTTTTGCAACCAGAAGTGACACCAGAGGGTGGAGCTAAGTACAACCAAACGCTGAATAAGATGTTTCTAGATGACCAAAATGTTATAATTAACTTTGATGAAGTGAAAACACACTGTGAAAGGGTTAAAGTTGTAAGACGTAAACAGGGACAACTCTCAGACCGGACAACGCCGTGGTAGCGACCTGTCAATCACAAGGTAGCCCCGCCCTAAAGCATCCCCTGCTTTATGGTCTAGTTGACTCTAAATGGGAACATCATTTACTAAATGAACATCATGCTGTATTGAAGAAGACTTGAAACTAGTGATTGAGACCATAAACTCATGTTTACAATGTTTACTGAGGTAATAAATCAAGAGAGAGGTAGGCTCATTTTCTCATAGACTTCTATACAACCAGAGGAGTCGCCCCCTGCTGGCTGTTAGAAAGAATGCAGCTTTAAGACACTTCAGCGTTGACTTCACTTCTCAGACTCGGAGGCTACGTCCTCTGCTTGTAGTTGTTAAAGGTCCTAACTGAGCTAGACATGGACGTTAACAACAACAGAAGACTTCACTGAACTAAAGCCTGCTGTCACGCTGGAAAGAAATGAGAATATATTGCAGCTAAAGTGAAATATAATGTGACTTATTTTTTATTGTGATATTGTTTTTATACTGGCATTATTTGGGACAAGCATGTACTGCTTCTTTTTATTTGTTAAGGTGCTCAGCCAGAGTCTGTCAGGTCCAGTTCCACACTGAACTATCCACTCAGTGACCAGTTTATTAGGTACACCCAGCTAAAACTAATGCAGTGTGATACAACAGTCCTGCAGGAAATCCTCCTTCATGAAGGTTATAATGTTCAGTTTGTGTTGGAGCTGTTTTAATCAACTGGACTCTGAGTGTTTCCTGTTGTTGACTGTGATATTAGAGTTGTTCATGTGTGTTTATGTTGTTCACTGATGATGCTCTTACAGCGGATCTGGTGATTTCAGGCACTGCTTCATCATTTCTATCCAAACGTTTGAATAAAACATGAAAAATGTCAAACTGTTATCTCTTTGTAGTCATTTTGTCTCTCTTTGTAGTTGTTTTATGATGTTTCTGTGTTCAAGCTTTGATAATAGAAACAAAAGTGATTCTAAGATGATCCATATTTTACAACAGTTGTTTTTTAATATAGACTTTTCAAGGATTAGACAACGCAGCAGATAAACTGCATGTTTAAAACAAGACTTCTAACAAACAGAGAAAGAGTTTAACACACTGACAGCTTCATGAATGGATGTTAATCACACCAATAGAAAACTTTAACTCTCTTGTTATAGTTATCATTGAGCATATTAAACTTTTATTAGATAGTGATAGCTGGACTCTTTGTGGTTCATGTTGACCCTTGACCTTTAAACCAGAACAATCTGAATTAGGTTTATTACCAAGTTTGTCTGGTGTTTAAGTGCGTAACGGTCACAAGAAACACAGCAAGAGAAAAGAGAAAGAAACTAATGCTGCAACTCAGGAGTCTTCAAAACAAAATAGAAATTTACAATAGAAAACATGTAAAATATATTTGTTTTAAAACAATAAGAGCTGCAGTGTCATACCCACTGTTTACTGGTATTACAGAAAACATTATCTACACACTAGACAGGCTTCAGTATTTCAAACAGATCAAGTTTCAACAATAAGAGAGAAACCGTCGTTGTGAAATAAATTCATGGATCTCAGGCTCCTCCAGCAATGATCATTAAATATGTATAAAAAGACAAAAACAAGCAAATCAAAATGAGAAAAGTTAAAATACAACATATAATACATATTATTTTATTTTATATTTTTTACATGTTTTATTTTATGTTATATGTTAAAATATAACATAAAATATAAAATTAAACAATAAATATATATGGTAGACAAGTGTACAGTAATTGCAAAATGAATAAACTGAATGTAAACAGGAGTATAGTAAATGTATATTTGTTATGAAAAGTAATAAATATATACAGAGATGTAACCAGGTTGTAAAACAGGAAGTAGCCTAAAGATATATAAAGGTAAAGTGACATATAAAGGTAAAACATGAGCTCATTAATTTTCCTAATTCAGGCTTTGTTTCCTAACACAGCTACAGATTAAATATCTGTGTCAAGATATCTATTGACATGTACAGTTTTTGTCATAATATCAGTAGAAATGACGCTTTTATTTTGAAGGATGATCGCCGGAAATGCTGCTGTTGTTGCAGCTCGCGGAAGAAGCAGTTCTTGTCAGTAGTGTCTAGAAGGGAACCCTCAAGATGAGTAAACTCTCGCGAGATCTTTATGGTCAGGATAGGTCGTCGTACAGTAAGTCTCGCGAGATGTTCTGTAAATCTCGGCTGAGATTTCACAATTTACGGGTTACCTTCTGGACACGAGCCGGCTCGTCCCGTAGATGTATAGAGAGTTCTCGCGCAGCCAGACGCCGGTAGACGTCCCGGTGACGTCAGAGTGGTGTCTCTCGTGCAGTGACTCTAGAACTATGAAGCTCGTTGCTCTCGTGGGTCTGTGTCTCGTGACTCGGTGTGGAATAACGGCTGCTGGTGTAAACGGTGAGAACATCTACTGGTTTCTATTGTAGCATCATGTGGAGTCACTTTATCACTGCTGGAGAGAAGAACGAGAACATTCAGCTCCACTTAACATCAACACACATATCGATCCTGATCAATAGTACTGATCAATATCATCATAATCAGCCTCCTTCTGGTTCATTACAGTCCTTTAATGAGCTGCGCACTATTTAGCAGGGCGTCGTCTGTTTCTACTTCCTGTCAGACCTGATCGATACCTGCTGAACATCTCTGATACTTCTGATCACATATCAAACCTGATCAATATCTGCGGAACATCTCTGATACTTCCGATCACATATCAAACCTGATCGATACCTGCTGAACATCTCTGATACTTCCGATCACATATCAAACCTGATCGATACACTCCTCATACACAATTAATACATCAAAACGTAGGTATTTTTTGTCTTCTTTCAGATGATGTGCTCATTTCAGCAATAAGTCTCAACTGTGGAGACTTTTTAAACTGCCAGTTCTTCCAGTAACTTTATCCACACAAATGACACGTCAACTTCTTTATCAGTCTTGAGGTGCTCAAACTGAAGAGATTTCAGCTATACAACTGGTAGTTTTTAACTGAGGGAGACTTTTTCAGGTAGTACCTTCTCTGTGTTTTCTCTGTCATTCCCAACCAAGTTTCAAGTTTATTTGTCATATGCATTTAAAAGTACAGTGTACAGTGAAATGCAATGAAATGCATTTTACCCTGGCTCTCTCTCAGCCCTTAAAATCTATAAATAGTACAGTTGATAAATACTACAATAAATAAGACAATACCTAAGAATACAATTATAAAACAACCTAAAACATCCATAAAACAATCCACAGCTCTGCATTCATTTAGTGCTACTGTTCAGTAGTCTGACCGCCTGCCTGAGGGTAAAAACTGTCTCTGAGGCGAGAGGTCCAAGCTCTGATGCTCTGTAGGCGCTTCCCTGAAGGGAGATATGAGAAAAGTGTATATGCTGGATGACTTGTGTCCTGCATGATACAAAGTGCTTTCTTCCTGCAGCGAGTGGTGTAAATGTCCTGTAACTGTGGTAACGGTGATCCAATAATTTTTGATGCTGTTTTTACTGTCCTCATCAGGAGTGTGTGGTCATGTGATGTAATGTTGCCAAACCATACCAGTATGCATCCACTTAAGATGCTTTCTATTGTGGACCGGTAGAAGTTGATGAGGATTTTGGTGGACATACCATGTTTCTTTAAACACCTCAAAAAGTACAGTCTCTGTTGTGCCATCTTTGTGACACAGCTGATGTGCAGGGACCAGGAGAGGGAGTCAGAAATATGGATGCCTAGGAACTTGAAGCTGTTGACAATTTCGACAGGAGTGTTATTTATATCAACAGGTGATTGAACAGTTTTAATTCTCCTGAAGTCAATTATAAGCTCCTTAGTTTTCTCAGATTGTTGTTGTGACAGCACATGGTCAGGTTCCTCACTTCGTCCCTATATGCCATCTCGTTGTTATTTGTAATGAGCCCTATCACTGTTGTATCATCTGCAAATTTCACAACGCTGTTTGTATGATGTATAGCCACACAGTCATATGTGTACAGACTATACAGTAAGGGACTGAGACAGCAACCTTGTGGAGCACCGGTATTCAGAACTGTGGTAGATGAGTATCTGTTTCCTACTCTTACTGTCTGAGGTCGGCCTGTCAGAAAATCTTGTATCCACCTGCAGATGGAATTACAGAGGCCGAGGTCTGTCAGCTTGGATACAAGAAGAGATGGTATGATTGTATTAAAAGCACTGCTGTAATCAACAAACAGCATTCTGACATATGTGTTTTTTCCCTCCAGATGTTTTAACACAGTGTATAAAGCCAGTGATACGGCATCATCCACAGCTCTGTTAGACCGATACGCAAACTGTAATGGGTCAATATTGGCAGATATGTTGTTATTTATGTATGCTTTAACCAGTTGCTCGAAACACTTCATTATCACTGATGTTCAGACAAGATGCATTTCTTGGGCACAGGCACAATTATGGATTTCTTAAAACATGTTGGAACCACACAGAGAGACAGTAACAGGTTAAAAATGTCTGTAAAAACAAAAGAAAGCTGACTGCAGCAGGACTTGAGGACCCGAGGTGTAATGCCATCTGGGCCGGCAGCTTTGCCTGCTTTTACACATTTAAAAACTCTGCACACGTCAGCCTCTGTCACCTGATGTGTTGTCCTGCTGAGTTTGTGTGTATCCGCAGCGAGAATACGTCCCTGTGCTGGTGGCTCCACGACATGCTCAAAGCGGGCATAGAAAGTGTTCAGCTGGTCAGGGAATGAAGCGGTGGTGTTAGTGAGGCCACCTGGCTTGGTTTTATAGCCTGTTACGGCTTTCAGGCCATGTCATAAGCGCCTCGAGTCCCCGTCGTTACAATGTTGTTCAAGTTTGTCCTGGTGTTGTTTTTTGGCTGACTTGATGGCCTTCCTAAGCTCGTACCTGGCTTCCTTATAACGCTCCTCATCCCCCGCTTCGAAGACGGCGGACCTTTCTTTTAGTCTCAGGCGGACGTCGCTGTTAATCCATGGTTTCTGGTTTGGATAGGAGTGGATGGTAAGAGTGGGAATACAGGTGTCCACACAGAATTTAACATAGTCAGTAACTGTATCAGCATACTCACTCAGGTTAGTAGGATCTCTGAAAACTGACCAGTCAGTGGATTCAAAACAACCCTGGAGTTTGAGCTCTTCCTCTGCTGACCAGCACTGGACTGACCTCAGGGTGGGTTTCTCCCTCTTTGCCTCCTGCTTGTAAACAGGTAGCAAGAGCACGGAAGAATGGTCTGATTTCCCAAAGTGAGGCCGTGGGATAGACCTGTGCGCTCCTTTTATGGTGAAGTAACAGTGGTCCAGAGTCTTGTTGACCCGAGTGGAACAGCTGACGTGCTGGTAATATTTCGGTAGCACTGATTTAAGGTTGCAGTAGTTAAAGTCCCCCGCCACGATGGAAATGGCCTGCGGGTGCTGGTTCTCGTAGCCAGTGATAGCGCCATGGAGCTCCTCCAGAGCTACCGCAGCGTTGGCTTGGGGTGGGATGTAGACAGCGGTTAGCAGGACAGAGGGGAATTCCCTCGGTGAGTAGAAAGGCCGGCACTTGATAGTGATGTGTTCAAGAACCAGTGAACAGGAGTAGGAAATGACCTCCACATCGGTGCACCACGAGTTGTTCACTAGGAAGCACACGCCGCCACCCTTTGACTTGCTGGTCGCGTCCCCCAAGCGGTCCAGGGGATGCACAGAAAAACCCTCCGGTTGTATGGCGCTGTCTGGAGTGTCCGATGTTAGCCACGTTTTAGAAAAGCAGAACACACTGCAGTTCCTCATGTCCCGCTGGGCGCTGATACGGCAGTGGAGCTCGTCTATCTTGTTGCCAATTGATTGCATATTGGCTAGCAAAATGCTCGGGATGGGAGGCCGAGTAGGCCGCCGCCGTAGTCTCACCAGTAGCCCGCCACGTCTTCCTCGTTTCCGCCTGTGCCGGCGCTTGTAGCCGCTGTACCAGAATACCTCCGATTTAACAATGTCTTTCAGTAACGCAGGCGGTGTGCAGAAGTTTGGAACATTTTGTCTGATGTCCAGTAGAGTCTGACGGTCATAAATAACTGCAGAAGACGTAGATTGTGCTAAGAAACTAATAACTAGAGCTAAAATAAAGAGAAGAGTGAGAGAGGCTCGTAGCGTGTCGCCATCAGTCGGTGCCATTTCTCTGGTTTCTCTCTGGCAACCATGACTCAGCACTTTCAGACACAAACAGGTGTTTCTGATTGGCTGATTAGAACTCCATCAGTCTCTGCTTGTCTCTGATTGGCTGATTGGAGCTCCATCAGTCTCTGCTTGTCTCTGATTGGCTGATTGGAGCTCCATCAGTCTCTGCTTGTCTCTGATTGGTGCATTGCCCAATTACTACTCACTCTCTCTCTCTCTCTCATTTCTCTCTCTCTCTCTCTCTCTCTCTCTCTCTCTCTCTCTCTCTCTCTCTCTCTCTCTCTCTTTGTCTCTCTTTGTGTTTATCAATGCAGTTCATCTGTCTGATATACATACAAAGCATTTCTTCTTTCCGCCTATTCAGGAAAATTCTAATTTACCACTTTCGACAGTATTACAGTTTAGCTTCCAGCTTTTCTAGCAATGTATTTCAGCTCTTAGCTTCTTTAGTTGATGCAGTTCAGCTTCCAACTCTGCCAGTTGTACATTTCATCTTCTAGGGTGTTCAGCAGTGCAGTGCAATGCATTTGAGCTTTAACATTTTTAGGCAAGTCATTTCACATTTCTACATTTTCAGCAATGCTTCGCTAATTAATTTCAGCTTTCAGCATTCCCACGCATTTTCAGCAGGAAATGCATTTTCTAGTTCTATTATATATTCTATTACATTTATTATTATTACTTTATTTTTTTATTTCTATACATTTTAATTTTTAAACTTTATTTACCTTTATTTAAACTTTATTATGGACCATGTAAATCTGGTTTTATCTTCCAGGACCAGGTGACATCATACTGCTGCTCTACAGTAACTGAGCTGAACCATGTAAATCTGGTTTTATCTTCCAGGACCAGGTGTCATCAACGTGGCCGTGGAAGAAGGAAGTGATGTGGTTTTACTCTGTTCCCTCAGCACCAAGGACGACATCGAGAAAATGGTGTTTGACTGGAAGAAAGATGTTCAGAAGGAGAAGGAGGTGTTCTTTTATCAGGCAGGCAAACATTACAATAACGGCCGAGGAGGTCAGAGCGAGCAGTTCAAAGGTCGCGTGTCTCATTTTCAAGATGAACTCAAGTACGGCAACGCCTCCATAAAGCTCCACAAAACAAAGATGTCTGACAGCGGAAACTACACCTGTACGTTCCCAAACAAACAAACATCCCACATTACGCTTGTTGTAGGTGAGTATGTTTCACTGGTATCTGTTAAAGGAACAGTTTGTACTATTTAGAGGGCTTTATTATGATAAATGTAATATTCGTAACTATGTTTTCTTTAGTGTATAATCACCTGAAACTAAGAATCATTGTGTTTTCATTAGCTTAGAATGAGTCCTTCATATCTACAGAGGGAGCTGGTCCTCTTCACAGAGTCCTCCATGTTGTTCCTCCATGTTTCTACAGTAGTCAGTGATCAACCTCCAGCTCTGAGAAGTGAAGTCAACGCTGAAGTGTCTTAAACCTAAAAGCATTCTGTCTAACAGTCAGCAGGGGGCGAGTCCTCTGGTTGTATAGAAGTCTATGAGAAAATGAGCCTACTTCTCTCTTGATTTATTACCTCAGTAAACATTGTAAACATGAGTTTATGGTCTCAATCACTAGTTTCAAGTCTTCTTCAATACAGCATGATGTTCATTTAGTAAATTATGTTCCCATTTAGAGTCAAATAGACCATAAAGCAGGGGATGCTTTAGGGCGGGGCTACCTTGTTATTGACAGGTCGCTACCACGGCGTTGTCCAGTCTGGAAGTTATCCATGTTTTTGTCTTACAACTTTAACCCTTTCACAGTGTGCTTTCACTTCATCAAAGTTAATTATAACATTTTGGTCGCCTAAAGATGTCTTATTCAACGTTCTGTTGTACTTAACTCCAACCTCTCGTGTCACTTCTGGTTGCAAAAAAACAAGATGGCTACAGCCAAAACCAAGATGGTGACGGCCAAAAGATGGTGATATTTGCGAAATATTTTAATCTGAATATTATTATTTAATAATAATTATTATTTAAACTTAAACTGTGTTAAGACATTAAAAAGTTTAGAGTTGCCTGCAACGGACGGACCACATTGCCTACAATAAACACACAGCATAACGTTCCCCTCGTACCGTAACCACGGGTACTGTGTTAGCAATTGTGGCTGAAAGTGGTACTTCCTTTTCTTCACCTGTCTGTCAGCCAGTCTCTTGGTAGGGTGACCATATTTTCGAACCCCCAAACTGGGACACTTAAGTGTACCGCACATTCATGCACATGGACGTTCGTCCACGCGCGCACGGGCATGCGCTAATAAAACTAGGCATTCTCATCAGGATGGCTAGCTTGGCGCACCTGTGGCGCATTTGAGCTCAGGGTGGGATTAGAGAGAAGGTATTATTATAGGTGGATACATTAGAGGCTGTCAGTGACAATCATGACTCATCACATTCATTACTTACTCCCCCTTTAATCACAGGGCCATCCCCTTCAGGACGCACTGACAGTTTGGGAGTCCTGTAGAGAGTTTCTCTCAGAGGAAACGTATTGTTGTCTGGGCCTACGTACATTATTTTTCAACTTGTTTCGTCTCAGGCTATTATAATTAAAATTGGGGAGCTCAGAGGATATTTTGGTCAGGATGGTGACACCGGCTGAAAGACGGAACGGACGGTCCTGAGGGAGTTATAAGCGGAGCGAAATGCCTGTTGATGCGCAGAGGGAACTGTGTAGAATAACTAATCAAAACGACATGTTCAGTCGACATGTTCAGTCGAAGAAAAAGGAATTTTTCTTGTTTGCTGAGTGTGTGACTTGCATTTTGTTTTCATAGTATTTACAATAATTAATTTATTCATGGACAGGATATCGAGGCGTAGTCGGGTGGAGGAGGGTTTGCAGTTCGGTGTGCTGAGGATCTCATCGCTGCTTTTTGCAGATGATGTGGTCCTGTTGGCATCATCGGTCTGCGACCTCCAGCACTCACTGGATCGGTTCGCAGCCGAGTGTGACGCAGTCGGGATGAGAATCAGCACCTCTAAATCTGAGGCCATGGTTCTCAGCAGGAAACCGATGGATTGCCTACTCCGGGTAGGGAATGAGTCCTTACCCCAAGTGAAGGAGTTTAAGTATCTCGGGGTCTTGTTCGCGAGTGAGGGGACGATGGAACGTGAGATTGGTCGGAGAATCGGAGCAGCAGGGGCGGTATTGCATTCGCTTTACCGCACCGTTGTGACGAAAAGAGAGCTGAGCCGGAAGGCAAAGCTCTCGATCTACCGTTCAATCTTCGTTCCTACTCTCACCTATGGTCATGAGGGTTGGGTCATGACCGAAAGAACGAGGTCGCGGGTGCAAGCGGCCGAAATGGGTTTCCTCAGGAGGGTGGCTGGCGTCTCCCTTAGAGATAGGGTAAGAAGCTCAGTCATCCGTGAGGGACTCGGAGTAGAGTCCTTGCTCCTTTGCGTCGAAAGGAGCCAGTTGAGGTGGTTCGGGCATCTAGCACGGATGCCTCCTGTGCGCCTCCCTTGGGAGGTGTTCCAGGCACGACCAGCTGGGAGGAGACCACGGGGAAGACCCAGGACTAGGTGGAGAGATTATATCTCTACTCTGGCCTGGGAACGCCTCGGGATCCCCCAGTCAGAGCTGGTTAATGTGGCCCGGGAAAGGGAAGTTTGGGGTCCCCTGCTGGAGCTGTTGCCCCCGCGACCCGATCCCGGATAAGCGGTTGAAGATGGATGGATGGATAAGCACAGAGGGTTCTGTGGTTCAAAACTACACTAAATGTAACCAATGGATATCTGTTGCGTCCGTATGTAATTGTGGCTTGACCGCGCGCAACATCACTCTCTATAGAGACTGCAGCGGTGCGCTGTGCTGACTCTCTGTATACTTATCTCATGTGCACAAATTAATTAATGAGGGGAAACATGATAAACGTCTACATAAGTATATTATTATTATTTTAATTGTAGTGAAAACGGGATATTTGTTAGTGACTGTTGAAAACCAGGACATTTGAGTGTTTTACAGATACTGTATGTGTTGGGATTTGGGACACGTCAGCTTGAAACCGGGACAGTCCCGAACAAACCGGGACGTCTGGTCACCGTAATCCTCGGTGGTGTCTGAGTCGGCACCTCTGTTAGACTCTCCCTCACCACCAGTTTCCTCCTTTCTCTCCTCATTTGTTTTTTAAAAATAATCAGCGATATACCGCTTCATTTTGGGGAACAGCAAAACTTTGGCGCCCTGCGGTGTGTGATGCGCGTGAGGTAGGAGCGGCGTATGTGCACATGCGAAGGTTTACACAGAACAGAGGAGAGTGCAGGAGGGCAGAGAAAGGCTGCGCCAGTGAGGAACAAAAAGGACTGCTTTCATCTGCAATATCCAACGCTCTTACCGTCTTACCAAAATAGTAATGATCATACACTCGCACAAATGCTATTAGGTAAAAATTTAACTCGCAGACTCCCAAAAAAAGGTTGCATATGCGACCATTTTGGTCACAGTCTAGAGCCCTGATAAACCAATGGGTGTCGTCACAGTGACTACGTCCACTTCTTATATACAATCTATGGCACCGCCACACGTCGTCTGACTTCTGTTGCTCCTAAAGTGGTGTTGTTATGGTATGGATGGCCTCTGAGCGAGGCCGACGCCGTTACCACAGTTTTGAGCTCGGCGGCTCACGTTACCTCAGTCTGTGAAAGGGAGGAGTGAACGGAGGGGAACTCAGTTGGTTGTAATCTGCTACCACACCACTATATATCATCAAATACTACACATTGTCCCATTCAGTCACTTCTTAAAACTTATTTATATACAAAGAGATTTTCTTAACTTTTAATAATTGATTATATTAATTATTCTATATCGTTCTATTTTACTTTACTAAAGTGACTCTCGGGTCACTTCTGGTTGCAAAAAACAAGATGGCGACTGCCTTAAACCAAGATGAGTACGGCCAAAACCCAAGAATGTGACGGACAAATACCAAGATGGCAACGCCCAAAATGCCAAACTTGAAGCTTCAAAATGTCAGTCCACTAACCAATGGGTGACATCACCGTGACTACGTACACTTCTTATGAACAGTCTATGGCACCGTCAGCTACCGTCTGACTTCCGCGTTTCTCCTAAAGTAGTGTTATTATGGTAAGGATGGCCTCTGAGTGAGGCCGACGCCGTTACCACGGTTTTGCACTCGGCAGCTCACGTTACCTCAGTCTGTGAAAGGGAGGCGTGAACGGAGGGGAATTCAGTTGGTTGCAATCTGCAACCACACCACCAGATGTCACAAAATCCTACACATTGTCCCATTTAGTCACTTCTTAAAAGATATTTATATACAAAGAGATTCTCTTAACTTTTATTTTATTGATTATTTATATTATTTGATATTGTTTTAATTGAGTTTTTCTCATATGTAGCTCCTTTTGCTCAATGTTGTATAACTTTTGGACTGTTTTTAAATTGTTCTTAATCTTTGTTTGTCTACCATTTTTTTGTTTTGTAAAACACTTTGTAACTTTGTTTTGTATTTGTTGTTTTTGTTATTATTGTTATTATTATAAAACACATTAATGTGATTGTATTTTTTGATTTGAAGTTTTTTTTAACGTATTTCTCTCTCATTCCATCTCCACACTGCTTAACTGGTTAATGTCAACTATAAATGAATTTAATATAATAATCACACTTTTATTTATTTGTTTGTTCTTTTTTTTTGTACAGTTTATTTACTGATATTAATATTGAAAGTAATATTATAATATAATATTAATATGAATATTGCGTTTCCAAACATTAAGGGTTTGTCTTTGTGGTGGAGAGACTCCATAAATACCTGAAGCTTTGTCAGTTGGCTGCTGGTGAGGCGTTCAAGTGCTGGTGAGGCGTTCAAGTGCTCCAGACTGAGATGTTTCCACAACTATTGGATGGAACCACTCAGAGCTCATTTAACAGTTCTGGGTTAATAAATCAAGTTGGTGACGAGCTATGAGAGATCAATCATCCAGAACCAATAACAGTCTCAGGTTCTGTTCTGTTTATCATGTTGTAATATCACATAATCACTCTGACATGAATAATTATGATCTGTTTTTATTTTTAGATCCTGACCTAGAGCGCTCCGTCTTAACCTCTTGAGGCTCATTTAGATAAGGAGCATTTCTGTCTCTTAATGTCGACACATTTTAAACTGTATAATAGCAGGACCACGAGGAGCTGATGCATGTAGATTACATCACTGTAAAGCAAACACTCCTCAGGTTTCATCAGGTGTGTTGATCTCACTTCAGACTCTCAGAGAGTTTAATGGGTTAAATATTAACAGGTAAAAATAGAAACTTTATTATGTTTTTTCCTTTTACTTAATCTTTTAAATACAGTAAATCAGTCATAATAAGGGCCATCAGGCTGAAATTCACAGGATCTCTCCCTCAACTTGTCTATAATGTCTGTACCAAATTTGATGTTGATTGACAGAAGTGTGTGTGAGATATTATAGAAAGTGCAGTACAGAGCATCTCCAGCAGAGGACTTCAGAGCTCTCTAAAACTGTTCTAAAGTGACCAAATGATGATAATTAATCTATTTATGATTCTGACAAAATGTCCCTCAGTGTTAAATCTGACTATAAACAGATGTTGTTAATGTTTAAATACAGATTTACATGTTTATTATCATTGAATCACGCCTCCATCAACATATAAATACAGTTTCTCTGTTATGTGGCTGTCCCACCACCACAGGAAGTCCAGCTACATTAACTTCCATATATGGTCAGGCAGGTGATTTAAGTGGCTACAAACTCACCGTGTTTTCACGGTGCTGACTTCCCATTGGATGACAGTAGCTGTCAATAACACCCACGTGGAGCGCACGTAGAGATGCGCTGCTGTGATTGGTTGATTGAGTTAAAGTCCGGTAGGGACGTCACTGTAGGTCGTAGAAAGATGCTGATTGGTTGATTTAGTTCCGGGGCGTTTCCTGATTTCAGAGATACTGAAGCTCATTGGTCAAATCTTTGGTCAATACTTTAAATGGACAGAAAACACGTTGCTATGGAAGTTTGACGAGCGGCGCTAAAACTAAACGAGGAACACAACCGACTTTTATTCTCCTTATTTTAACTTCCGCTTGAACTTAACGAGGTACATGTAATCAGTGGACTCTTGTTCTTTAAAACGAGCCCCCGTTTGTCTCTAAATGTGTGTTTTTAGAGCTTTAAATACATTTTAACTGTTGCTAGGCAGGATAGCAGGTAAGATGATAACTGTTTACTACCGTAAAGTAAGACGCTGCTGTTGCTATGTCGTAAATCCTACAGTTCCATTCTTCAATCCGTTGATAAAGCAACATTTAAGGTTTCTAACGAGCTATAATATGTCTGAACTGACTTCTACAGTCACATGGAAACATACACTTTATTCAGTTATTCATGTTTACATGGACATCTCGGGTCGCGTGCATCCTCCGCGCTTTATAACGTTAAAAGACAGAACAGGTGAAAACACAGGTGAGTCCTGCTTGTTATGACGTCACTCTACCTCTCACAGGTATGTGACGTCACTCTACCTCTCACAGGTATGTGACGTTTGTCTTCACAGGTCTGATATCATTTATAAAACTGTATTCATCACTGTGTGAAACAGATTGAGATCATTCTTCTTCACATTAGATTAGATTCTACTTTACTGTCATTACACAGAGTAACGTTACAGGTACTGAGACAACCACATGCAGTTTAGCATCCAACCAGCAGTGTAGCAGTAAAGAGTATATACAGGATGAACAGTATATATATAATAAATATAGAATGCAGAATAAATGGTAAGGGGAACATATATTATGTTAAGATACAGTATGAACATGTGCAGCAGTTACAGAAGACAGTGCATTAAGTATAAGAAAAATATATACATTTAGGTACAGATGTAAGTACAGGAAATATTAATAGTAAGACATATACAGAACAGCTGGAGTTATGATATGAGCACATTTATGCGCAAACATCACTTAAGTTTTTGTGAATACATGTTAATGATTTAGAAGTTTTATTTAACAAGAGACTTTCTTTTTTTACTATTATTATTTCTGGCTTTGAAAATGTATGATGCTCTTTTTCCGCTCTTTTCACATGGCTTGTATATCCATTTGTACTGCCTGTGGATGGAACAACAATGCATTTTGAAATTAAAAAAATATTTTTTAATAATCTATTGTTTCTATTGTGTTCACAGGTGCAGCTCCAAAGCCGTTTGTCACAATACTTGATGAAACAAAGGACTGGTCGCGGCTACAGTGTGAAGTTCATGGTAATCCAGAACCTAAAGTAGAGTGGCAGGACAGTGATGGAAACATCCTTCCTGCTGGGGAGACGCAGACCTCAGAAAGAGGAGGAAGCTTCTACGTCACTCTTCAAACTACTGTGACCAAGACCGACCGCTATCGCTGTGTAGCCACACAGGAGACAATCAGCCATCAGATATATACTGAGACCTTTGTGCATATCAGTGGTGAGAATCTATTGTACTTTTATATTCAACTAATTTTAATAGTTAATGTGTTATTCTTTAAAAAAAAAAAAATTATTCAGACTGAACACAACGGAAAGTTGTGATGAAGACATCTGAACAATTTGAAAATGTTTCAAACTGAGTTAAACCTTCACATTTCTACTGAGACTCTCACCCACAAACTCAGATATAGATTTATAAACAGCCGTCACAAACTGATCCTGAGGATCAGCATGAAAACATCACATGGAGCCTTTTGGAGACACAAGTCTAATATACTAATATACTTGGTCCAAAGGTAAAAAGATAAAAAGTTAATGAAACTGAAGAATGATTAATTATTATTATTGTGCCACCAAAATAAACAAAGGCTCTCTGAAGTTTTTATTAGCTGTACTTAGATAGGGACATAGAGTAGTTTATATATATTTAATTGCCGTGTTACAGCAGCCGAGTCACACATCAATCCCATACTGTGATAAACAACATGAGGACTCTCAACTATAGGTATGATTTTATTTGTTGATGATTTTATTATTTTATTTCTTAACTAGAAACTGAACTCAAACTAAAAACTTGGATTATCCTTTAACTCTACATATATACAGTGATTACTGGATAATGTAACTTGACACTAAAAGGTGGCATACTGCAATATGTGAGATGCTTCCTGACAGCAGAAGTACTGAGTATAAACAGGTTGTCCTTCACATTCTTCTCCAGTAAATGAAGCAACAACCCAACAAGTAACCCAATAACTCTCCCTTCTCTCAGCACAGTAAACTCTCTGATTGTTTTATCATTGAATGTACAACAAAAACATTTGAGCGTCCTTCAACTTACTTTTTGCATATTTTGTTCTGCTACTAAACTTGAAATATTATTATTTGAAATATGTTTTCTAAGCTCTTAACAGTGTTTTCTGTTACACTGAAGTAAAACAAACAGTTTATTCTATTAAGTTAATAAATGACCTTAAATCAAAAATAAGGAATGAACAAATACACACCTTGAGTCAGTGAAAATGATTTAAAAAAATATATATCCTATGTGACTCGGGTCTCATTCAAGTTGTAAATATTAATTATAATTTTATAATTGTAGTAATTGTGATTATTAAACCAGCAGACGCTGATGAGAATCTTCTGAGTGGATTTTAGATCGAAGGATGAATTCAGATTCATAAATCATGACCATACTTGATGTTTCACATAAAAATAAATCATCATGCTCTTAAACACTTCCATAAAATCAAATATAGATTAAAACTGTGATCGTTTGTCAGATAAAACAGTAGAATTGTATTCAGACTATATTATTTTAAACTGTGGAGAGATCTGAAACTGTACCTCAGTCTGTACGTGTGTTCTCAAATAATAATCTGTAAATATTCATTAGATATGTACGTATGTATGTAAAATAATCTAGAAATATGCTCTAATAACTGAAGGTAAACAGTCGTTTATTACAGAGTTAAAGTGTATTAATCTTAAAGAGTCTCATGCTGCATAAATCCAGATTGTTTGTCTTATTGAGCCTCAATAACTGCAGACTGTCGACCCTCTACCAACAAACACATCAGCATCTGAATCTAAAAACCTCTCTGAGTTACTGTAGTCAGTGATGGAAGAAGAACTCCGGTTCTCTACTGAAGTAAAAGTACTAATACCACAATGTAGAAATACTCTGTTACAAGTACAAGTCCTGAATTCAACATTACTACTCAAATAAAAGTATCAGCAAAATGTACTTAAAGTAGCAAAAGTTATATAAACAAGTATTTTATAATTGAATGACTTGATTTGTATTTAAGATCAAAGTCTGATAAATATAGTGCAGTAGAAGTATAAAGTATGTATGGAGTATAAATTAGTATAATATGTAAAAGTTCATCTCGTCTCATTTGGGGCTGATTTGATCGATATAAAGTATTTTTAAAATATGTTGCTCAAATACATTTCTATATATTTTTGAGTGTTGCACAAATTCATATTTTAAAAATGAACAAACTTTTAGTTTTAATGAAAACATAAATAATGAAATACACTCTGTGGCCACTTTATTAGGTACACCTGTACAGTCTAATGTAATTAAATCCAACCTTTACAAAGTGAATAATGTTCAGTTTTAGTTGACTTTGTGTGAAATGTGTAAATGAAACTCATGTTTATGACTGAGGTGACAGTTAAAGGAGGAGTTGTTCTGGACTACATTATACTGAGAGCTGTTTCTCCTTATTTCTCCTCCCTGTTTACAGAATATTAGAAACACCTCTGAATATAATCAACTCCTCCACTAACTATGACCTCAGTCATTAAACATGTGATTTAATAAACTCCTCTGAGACAGTAAATAATCATTATAGGCATCAGAACAGTAAACAGTTGTATTAGATCACATTAGATTGTTCAGGTGTACCTAATAAAGTGACACTGAGTGAATGTATCACTGACACAGTTTAAGTCCTGATAACAGAAGAGGTTCACCTGCTTTTAAAGACCCCATGTTTCATATCTTATAACACATTTTATATATTACTTTAGTGAAATAGAAAATATTGTTAACATATCAGACAACAAATGTAGAATTAGATTCAAGAGTTGTCCAAACGTCTTCACTGTAAATGTGCTGCTGTAATAATATGAGTCAGAAATAATGTTTGCAGAGTAAATAGTTAACAAACAATGCAGGGATGTGCATCTAAGGCTTATTTAGTGTGTCTTACTTGTCTGTTCCTCATGTTTTTCTTCTGTAATCCTCATTTACAAGCAGAGAAAGGATGAACAGAAAACATCATATAATCCTGTAAACATGTATGATCTATAGTTTCTACTGTGTTCACAGGTGCAGCTTCAAAACCATCTGTTACTAGACTTGATCAAACAGAGGATGGGGCTCTGCTGCAGTGTGAGATTCGAGGTGCTTTTCCAGAACCACTTCTAGAGTGGCAGGACAGTGATGGAAACATCCTTCTTGTTGAGGAACCTCAGGTGTCAGAAAGAGGAGGAAGCTATGATGTCATCCTCCAGGTTACTGTGACCAAGACCGACCGCTATCGATGCATAGCCACACAGGAGACAATCAGCCATCAGGTTTATACTGAGACCTACGTGTCTGTCAATGGTGAGTTTCTTCCTATTGATGTTTTAATATTTATATAGATGTGATTAGTTGTCTAAAATGTCTACGTGTCAGACTGAACTCAAAGCAAATTGTGATGAAGAATTGTTGTGAAGGAGGTTAAATAACGCTACAAACTTGCGCTAAATCTCGGCGAGTAAAAACGGTCACGGACGTTTTCAAAGGAGTCCCTTGACCTCTGACCTCTGACCTCTGACCTCAGTGGGATGACTCTCACAGGAACAGAGATGTTAGCAGCTAAGAGGTTGATCAGGACTCAACACTAACTTTTAAAAGTGGTTGCCATGCTGGTAACCAGGCGTCAGCTGAAACTGGAACTGAAAATATGGTTGCCACTTTTAGTCACCTTATATTTTGAGTGATGAGACATTATGCAGTTATACATCAGCTTAACAATGAAAATGTGACATAAAAGAATAAAAGCTTTATTACAGTATAAGAGCAAAATCCTTTAGTTTGTGTTTTATCTGAAACTTTACAGAGTTTGAATCTTAAGTGTCATCAGGAGGGCTGTCAGAGTTAACGTGATAATAACACAAATACGTTTTAATGCCACTCATTTCTTTAACGCATTAACACAATCGATGTTTCAGATGTTGTAGAGGGTTCAGTTTTAAAGCTAAAGTGAAGATACTGGTATCGTATGAAACTAGAAAACCTAAAGAATCCAACCATGTCATACTAGCTTGTCATGAAGGAGGTTAAATAACGCTCCAAAGTTACGCTAATTTTTGGCAAGGAAAAACTGTCATGGCCATTTTCAAAGGGGTCCCTTGACCTCTGACCTCCAGATACAGTATGTGAATGTAAATGGGTTCTATGGGTACCCACGAGTCTCCCCTTTATAGACATGCCCACTTTATGATAATCACATGCAGTTTGGGGCAAGTCATAGTCAAGTCAGCACACTGACACACTGACAGCTGTTGTTGTCTGTTGGGCTGCAGTTTGCCATGTTATGATTTGAGCATATTGTTTTATGCTAAATGCAGTACCTGTGAGGGTTTCTGGATCAATATCTGTCATTGATTTGTGTTATTAGTTGATTTCCAGTAATAAATATATACATACATTTACATAAAGCTGCATATTTGTCCACTCCCATGTTGATAAGAGTATTAAATACTTGACAAATCTCCCTTTAAGGTACATTTCGAACTGAATAATTGATTAATAAAAAACGATTAATGTGCCATTAATCGTGTTTAACTATTTTAATAGATCTACAGTAGATAAATATTCCTACATACTAACTATGAGGTGTAACTGTGGAGTAGCTGGTTGTTCTCTGTATGTGAGTAGAAGAGCTAATAGAGAATTATTCTACTGTTACTATTCTAGTGTCAAACTGTGATGATGACAACATGAATCACCACATCATGTATGTCAGATCAGAGTAACTAGTCTCCATATAAAGTAGCATAAAATAGAAATACTCTGTAAAGTACTTCAGAATTGTTCTTGTACTGCTCAGTGAAACATGAACCTAACTAAGCTGCATGATTAGACAGACGTGTCATATTTTATTTTAACATTTTAATTAATGTGTGTATGATGTAAAGAGGGAACCATAATCAATAGAAGAAAAGTCCACAACACATCATTAAGAATGACACAGACAGAGAAAGTGACCCAATAGAATAACCCCCACCCATAGAAATATTAATAACATTAACAACTAAAGACAGAGATTAAAAAAAAGAAGTAAATAAATTAATGAAATTATATAAATCTAAATAAAATTTAAATAATAAATACACCTACAAAAATACCTTAAAATAAATCAATTTAAATAAGTAAATAAAAATAAAAAAATAAATAAATACAAGAAATGAATTTAAAAAAATAGATAAATAAATAAACCCAACTGACCATAAAGACATTGTAAAATTACCAAATTTACAAACATTTGAGACCAGAACCAGAACCGACCTTTTAGCTGCTAACATCTCTGTAGCTGTGAGATTCATCCCTCTGATGTTTTTATCTGCTAACAGGTTCAGATTTCAGCATCATGTTCACCTTTAGTTGTTCTCTCTGTGTAGACTGATGTTCAGTCTGCTGGATATGATATGATATGATGTGATATGATGTGATGTGATGTGATGTGATGTGATGTGATGTGATGTGATGTGATGTGATGTGATGTGATGTGATGTGATGTGATGTGATGTGATGTGATGTGATGTGATGTGATGTGATGTGATGTGATGTGATGTGATGTGATGTGATATGATATGATGTGCAGTTACAGTCTGAGTGCTACGTTAACATTTTATTTTCAGTTTCAGAGTCCTCCACTGGATGGGTTGTTGCTGTTGTAGTCCTCGGCGCTGTTTTATTTCTTGTTGGTGTTCTTCAAGCGGTTCTTGTAGCCAAGGGTTGCATCCCGCTAAATTGTAATAAAGGTAAGTTTATTATTTATTATTATTGTATTTAATTTGCATTCATTATTTGGACTTTTTTTGTTTACTGTTTTGGGGCTCAAACAGTTGAAACGAGACGATGTGAGAAGTTTAGAGGTGAAATGTCTCTTTGATGAACTGATAACAACTTCACATCTGAAACGTGACGAGGAGCCTCAACTGGACTCTTTTATCAGCTACTGTATCACTGTCAGATAAACTGGATTAAAAGTACAATATTCATGATGAGCAGACAACAGATTCTTTATATGTATCTCATGTTCAGAGTCCTGACAGTAGTTTTATCTTCTCAGTCATGCAGCAGTCTGTTGGTATTTACAGCCAGCGTAGGATCAGGTCACTTCTTCTTCTATCATAATTGTTGTTTTCACTTCCTGCAGACGAGGAGAAGAGGAGGGACTCCCCAGATGAATCCAGTCAGCAGCTACAGGTTCAACAACCTTAACTGACTTTACATGAGCTGCTGCTGCTGTGTGTTAGACTCACTGAGAACCAGTGTGAGTTTCAGAGCGTACTGTATGATGGGGAGGACATTTATTCTGATTTCAGGCAGTGTGAGAGTTGAGAGCTGGTTTCCAGGTGAAGGTCAGGATCAGGGTTGTGGTTAGACAGATAGTTGTGATGGTAGAACGGTGAAGTGAGGTTGTTGGGGTGGTGAATGTCCCGTTACCATGACGACAATCTTTCCCCGACCTTAACCAGGTGTTTTATATACCGTCCTCATAATGAGTCCTCCTCATCAAGATCATGACAGGAACATAACAGCATGCCTTCCTCCTGAGCTAACCAGCTAACATTAAATACATATATAAACATATATATAGTTATTAAATAGACATTTATCTTGATGTGTTCAACACTTAATATTTACATAACAGTCGTGGATAGAAATGCACATTACTTTGACTTTTATTTTGCTGATTTTCTGCAAAGTCTTTTAAAATTTGCACCTCATCTGGATGAAAACTTGACTTTTCACTCTGTGAAAACAACAACAAATCAACACGTTTACCTTCAGACGTGGTCGGTGGTTGGTTTTTGGCAGTCGCCATCTTGGTTTTTTTTGCAACCAGAAGTGACACCAGAGGGTGGAGCTAAGTACAACCAAACGCTGAATAAGATGTTTCTAGATGACCAAAATGTTATAATTAACTTTGATGAAGTGAAAACACACTGTGAAAGGGTTAAAGTTGTAAGACGTAAACAGGGACAACTCTCAGACCGGACAACGCCGTGGTAGCGACCTGTCAATCACAATGTAGCCCCGCCCTAAAGCATCCACTGCTTTATGGTCTAGTTGACTCTAAATGGGAACATCATTTACTAAATGAACATCATGCTGTATTGAAGAAGACTTGAAACTAGAGATTGAGACCATAAACTCATGTTTACAATGTTTACTGAGGTAATAAATCAAGAGAGAGGTAGGCTCATTTTCTCATAGACTTCTATACAATCAGAGGAGGACCCCTGCTGGCTCTTAGACAGAATGCAGCTTTAAGACACTTAAGCATTGATCTCACTTCTCAGACCAGGGGCCTCATGTATAAAAGACTGCGCAGCTTTCACACTGGAAGATGGCGTACTCACAAAATTGGAAAAGTACGTACGCACAGAAATTTTCACATGTATAAAACCGTGCGTACGCCTGTTCCTGCGCACCTTTCCTTTATACATCCCACTTGACGTGAAATTGAGCGCAGCTGCACGTGCCACTTGGTCCGCCTTGTCTCCTCCCACTAATAACTATGCAAATGACTATAAACACGCGCCATGCTGTCACTTATTGTCCAAATAACAACGGCAAATCACGCTGGAAAAGGAACAAAAAAGAAGAATTTCACAGAGTGTGAAATTGAAGTGTTTGTTACTGAGGTGGAAGCTAGAAAACATATTTTATTTGATGGTCTTTCATCAGGAATCAGTAACAAACGCAACGTCTCCACAGCAGCTGACCGTGCGCTCCCGAAGGTTCCCGAAGGCTTCCGAAGGCGCACGATCAGCTGCGCCCCGTGCCTTGACTGCTGAGAGGCGCCGGTCTGGCCGCGTCCTCAAATATACTATACGCTGTGCTGGAGTCACAGAGAGAGATTGTCAATACAATGAAGGATAATATATATATATGCAACGAATTAAAAAGAATGAATGATGGTGGGATAAGTCATATATTAAAAGACCTTGTTAAAAAAAAATGTTTGTCTCAACTCACCTCGTTGCTTTACATTCTGTGTATCTCATCCAAACGGCGCTGTATAGCTGCTGCATTTGGCTCATTGTTAGGTGTGCCAGGGTCCGGTTCATCCATCTGTAGCTCCAGGGGACACAGGCTCACCACGGTGGTTTGCCACATTGTGCAGCACGCGATTTTGTTTTTGGCACGGTGGTTAAGTCATGCCATCTCTGGGAAATTAGTTTAAATGTGTTTTTGTTGTGCCTCTCTGATGTTAAACTTTATGCGCAAACTAGTTAAGAAATATGTGGGTTGTTTTTTTTGATCCCACATCATAAATAAAGCTCAGTAAGTTGAGTGGAAAAAATATTTTTACACATTTAGCGAGTTTCAGGACTTTGTAGTTTGACACTGCCAGATGACAGAGTTTGGAGGACGGCCCGCACATTCTCACGTCACGTTGATTTTTATACATCCCGGCGTGAGCGTGAAACACAGCGTACGCAACATTTTAGTTCGTACGCACCGTTTATACATGAGGCCCCTGGAGGTTACGTCCACTGCTTGTAGTTGTTAAAGGTCCTAACTGAGCTAGACATGGACGTTAACAACAACAGAAGACTTCACTGAACTAAAGCCTGCTGTCACGCTGGAAAGAAATGAGAATATATTGCAGCTAAAGTGAAATATAATGTGACTTGTTTTTATTGTGATATTGTTTTTATACTGGCATTATTTGGGACAAGCATGTACTGCTTCTTTTTATTTGTTAAGGTGCTCAGCCAGAGTCTGTCAGGTCCAGTTCCACACTGAACTGTCCACTCAGTGACCAGTTTATTAGGTACACCCAGCTAAAACTAATGCAGTGTGATACAACAGTCCTGCAGGAAATCCTCCTTCATGAAGGTTATAATGTTCAGTTTGTGTTGGAGCTGTTTTAATCAACTGGACTCTGAGTGTTTCCTGTTGTTGACTTTGATATTAGAGTTGTTCATGTGTGTTTATGTTGTTCACTGATGATGCTCTTACAGCGGATCTGGTGATTTCAGGCACTGCTTCATCATTTCTATCTAAACGTTTGAATAAAACATGAAAAATGTTAAACTTGATGTTTCTGTGTTCAAACTTTGATAAAAGAAACAAACACACTTCTTGTTTCGCTCTGGCGGAGGGTAGTTCTCCACCTGAGGGAGGAACACTCTCGAGGGCTGAAAGTAGCCCCGGGTATTGTCTTCGAGGTGGAGGGCCGGGTTGAGACGCCGGTTACTCTCCCTTGTTCAATCCCATATCACCTGGTTCTTCAGGATCTCGAGACGAGGCATGTTTAAAGGTAAGCATTGCTCGTCTCCACCTGGAGGCTCAGAAAACAGGCACAGGAACGTCAGGCAGAGCTTGACTTCCGCCTGCAAGTCAAAAAGCTGGAGATAGAGGCAGACAAAGCCGTGAGGCTACGTCAGCTGGAGCTTGACTTGCAGAAAGAGACTCTCACTGCAGAGGCAGCTTCTGCGTCAGCTGACTCACCGTCAATGCTCGCTAGTTCATCACATAGAGCCTTTGACATTAGTAAACACATCACTTTAGTCCCAAATTTCCGAGAAACTTAAATGGATTCCTCCTTCAGTGCATTTGAGCGCATTGCTCTGGCTCTTAAGTGGCCTTCTGATATGTGGTCCCTACTGTTGTAATGTAGGTTATATGGTAAAGCTCAAGAGGTAGTGTCAGCGCTCCCTCTTGAGGACAGTAAAGACTACGACACTGAAAGCCGCAATGCTGTGCGCCTATGAATTGGTGCCAGAGGCTTATAGGCAAAAAATTAGAGCCCACAAGAAGTCCGCCACCCAAACTTATGTGGAGTTTACAAGGGATAAGGGAAGTCTCGTGAGTTAATGCTATTAGAAGAGTTTAAGAAATGTTTGCCTGAGCGCATGGTAGTGTACCTAAATGAACAAAAGGTAAAGTCTTTATCTGCTGCAGCTCTTATGGCTGATGTACGTGCTTACGCACAAAGTTACGTTCACTTCTTCTCCTGATAAACCTCGTTTCGCTCCCGCTGCTTCTCTTGATAGCTGGCCTAGCCTATTCATAGTTTTCACGTGACGTCACGGCCCTATGTGAACGCCCCCCTGGAGGTCAAAACAACACCGTCTCCCGCTGCCCGCCAGCTAACAAATGACTGAATTTCGTCGCAGACCTTTTGATTTTCGCCATCTATTGAAAATGCCGGACAGTTGTTGTGCAATTGGATGCACTAACCGACGGGGAGACAAACCTGGGATGTGCTTTTACCGTATCCCTTCAGAAAAAGACCACTTAGAGAGGAGGAGATTGTGGATTTCTGCCCTCAGACGTGACTCTGTCCCCGGGGAGAGCAAACAATGGCAGCCATCGAAGTATGCACGTATTTGCAGCGAACATTTCATCAAAGGTCAGCTCAATTTAACACTGTGCATGTTAATTATTATATTCTTAGTCATTATATCTGTTTGTAATTGTTCCGACTTAGTTAGTTATCATAGACGGACGCAACCAAGTGACATTAACTTCAGTTGTTAGGTTGTATTTAGCTAGCGTTAGCTGAGTCAAAGAAGTCCAGACGCCGTGGTAAAATGAAATCAGAATATAACTATGTGCAAATACTTTTCGACTTTTTGTTGAATTAAATACAAAGACAAGATGTTAAAGTTTAATCTGAATGTGATGAGTCTGTTTTTATATACGTTTCACACAGCGTCCCGACGGTATGGACTGGAGGTTGTAGTCAGCGGGGTTTGATCGTTATCGTTAACGGGAAGGTTCATTTTCAATCTGAAGAGTTAAAAGCTGTTGTTGGAAGGGAGAGGTTGTTTTACCAGTTTGCATGAACGGTATCTAAAAACTGAACTGATACTCTCTTTACACTTGTTGGCATATGTTGGACATAAACTCTCTTGTATCATTATAGGTGCCAAATGTGATGACCCGCTGTCCCCCGACTGGGTTCCATCCGTCTTCTCACACACACCAGCCACCAAGAAGAGGAAAAGAGAGAGAGACATGGAAAGGTATGGACACCACAGCAGGATGAAGAACAAAAGGGTGGAGGAGAAAAGGAAGCAAGATGCAGTGGATGTCCTCCTAGAGTTGTCATCAGTGCCAGAAGTTGAGTCTGCTCCACCTGCCGAGGATGAACAACAGTGTGACAACAGACCATGGAAGGAAAAGACTGAAAGATTACAAAGGGAATGTAATGAACTCAGGGAGGAAAAGGAAAGGCTGAAGGACAGAATTAGATCAGGAACATTTGATGAACTGGCTGATGATGAAAAAGTGAAGACAATGACTGGAATCCCCACATATTCAAAGTTACAAGTCGTGTTAACGTTTGTGATGTCGTTTTTGCAGGCTGGTACAAACCTCTCTCCCTTCCAGCAACTGCTGTTAACTCTTATGAGACTGAAAATGAACCTTCCCCTTTCATTGCTTGGTTGTATTTTTAAGATCTCGATTCCAACTGCCAGTAGAACATTTAGAAACACCGTTGAAGGTTTGAACGCGAGGCTCGTTCCAGCACTTGTGTTTTGGCCAAATGGAGAAGAGCTTCAGCTGTCCATGCCGATGATATTTAGACAGGTCTTTCGTAAATGTGCCTGCATTATTGACTGCTTTGAGATTTTCATTGAAAAGCCTAGAGACCTGAGAGCAAGAGCACAGACATACTCAAAATACAAACACCACCATACCATGAAATATCTAATTGGCATAACACCAAAAGGAACAGTTTATTTTCTATCAAAAGGATGGGGAGGCAGAACATCAGACAAACACTTGACTGAGAGCAGTGGATTTTTAGATCACCTCATCCCTGGTGATGTGATACTAGCTGATAGAGGGTTTGATGTGGCAGATTCAGTTGGTCTGTACAATGCTGAGCTTAAGATCCCAGCTTTTACTAAAGGGAAAAAGCAAATGGGTCCAGTGGAATTGGAGTCAACACGAGGACTCGCATCAGTTAGGATCCATGTCGAGAGAGTTATCGGTGAGGCAAGGAATCGGTATACCATACTTCAAAGTACAATTGGAATTCAGATGTGTGAAGCTGAGCATCCTAAAGGTCTTACACCTCTAGATAAAATATTGCATGTGTGCTGTGCACTGACAAATTTAGCACCTTCAGTCGTTCCTTTGGGGTAAACATTAAGAAAGTGTGTCACTGCTCTGTGGAATTTTTATTTCCATAGGTGAAATAATGAAAATAAAAATGATGAATTCATACTTTTAATGATAAATAACTGATTTCATGTCAAGTTTGTCAATGAAACAAATAAACTTCCTGTTGGAATATAAAAAAACATTTAAAGGGAATGTTTGTAACTTCTTACACGTATAAATCACCCGGGTCGGTGTCCCATGCGCGCTCACATATGCGCGCTCGCATGTGGCTACGCTGTTCAGACGAGACTCCAACACAAACTACACTGAAGCACAAAAAACGCAAAGTTCTATCTAGTGAAGCCCGTCTTGCAAAACAGTGTTGGCGGCGGTCGGAGGACGCAGTGTGGACCGTAGCTTTGGTCTCCAGGGCCGGAGTCTCTGCTGTACTCTGCTCCTCTGCCTGCTTGCCTTCACTCAGCTCGCTCCACCTCACGTGCATGCGTGCTCACTCCACACTGCAGAAGAGTTAGTTTAGCTCTGAGAATATCTAGTGAATGTACAGTGGACGTTTGTGCAGAAATAACTGCTGCAGCTCCTCCAGACCAACAGAGGTTTCCCGTGTCTTGTGAAGTGACGGGGCTCCGCAACGAGAAACCTTATCGTCTCCGACCGGGTGACGGTGTCTCCCTCCGGCCACGGTCGGGAGGCTGAGGCAGGAAAAGCCAACACTAGGATCAGCATTGATTCGTGGAGAGACCTTCGTCTGGTCAGCTAACATTACTGCCAAGCAGCTGAAATATAGAGTGATATTGTGGTTTTAGCTGACGTGTGTTGCCTCACTGTTTTGAGCGATGCTCGTTCGTGTCTATTTAGAACAAGCGCGAGCCCGACGCTGACTTTCATTGACTTAACGGCCACAGGTGTCGCTGTTAACAAGACATTTGTGATTCTTACAAACAGTCACTTTAAGTGTAACATTTTTTACTGTATGTTATTACAGTAAGCATATGTGCCACAGAGAGACACTCAGTCTATATAACAAAACTTGTTTGTGTTATTAGTGGTTCTACTGGGTTTTTAAGACACATTTCTCTTTCATAACTATATGCATCTCTGTACAAAAACCATGCATGTACATATGCCTCAAAGTATGTGGTCTGTGTTAAATAAAACACTTTAAACTTCTATTCTGTTAAGTTTTTTTCCTGTTATCCTTCTTTTGTTTAGCTATTTCCCGCCTACAGTCACTGCATTTCCAACTTGACATTTTTGAATGCGAGGTGTCAAGTTTTAAACAACTTCTGTGGATATACTGTCTTTTACAGATCCCTGATTTACACTCAAGTCTATCTTCATTCTGCAGGACAGGCAGCCCACAGTAACAGCCCTTGCTTTCAGATGGTTTGCTGGTATCATGGGATGTTGGTAGAACAGGAACTGTAAACACTTTTGCTACTAGCTCTGGAATGACACATTTCTGGACAAAAATGTGAACCTTTTCACACATGGTGTCAAAAAAGTCAGTGTCAGGCAGTATTCTCTCAATGTGGATTTCCCCTTTGCCTTCTTTCCCTGGTCCCCAGACAGCAAAATCGCAGTAGCTTGCCTGTGTCAGGTGAATTTGAGTCTGCACCTGACAAAAGTACTGATGGTCCCTCTTCAATGAAAGCTTCCCCTCAACCTCTTGGAGACAAAACATGCTGTCCTGTTTGCATTTCTCCATCAAAGTGCTATTCTGAAGGCTGCTGGGTGCCTTTACCTCCAACACACCCATCTCATGGCAGTCACATGTTAGTATGCCATCTGGGGATGCCCCTAACCCTGGGTACTGATGCCCCTAACCATGGGTACTGATGCCCCTAACCCTGGGTACTGATGCCCCTAACCATGGGTACTGATGCCCCTAACCATGGGTACTGATGCCCCTAACCATGGGTACTGGGGGTTGATGACCAGCCCTGCCTTCTTGACAGTGAGATTGGAGTGGAACTTTTCCATCATCTTGGTGTACTCCTCAACTACTTTTCTCTCGTTTTCAATGCCCCACCTAAAAACAGAAAAAATGAAATACACCGTAAATATAAAATGACAGTAAGAAATAATTACCATAACAATGTACACTTATCATATCACAGTAACATTACTTTCAGACTCCAAATAACATCTTTATTTGCAGATGTGTTATTTATCTTGATCATTTATGAATGTAAATTACAAAAGTGATGGGGAGAAAAGTTTTTAATATAGCCTTAAAACACTCATCCTTTCACAGCGTGTTCTGTCTGAAACTCACATGCAAACCACTTGCATGGCAGTTTGTTTTGAGCTGCACTCTTTTCAGGAGGCAATTCTTTTTCAGGCACCAAAGATTGCTGCCTGAAAAGTGTGCAACTGGAAACGTGTTGCTGTGCTAGTGGTCTGCATGTACAGTAGATTTAAGAAGTGTTTTTGTAAAAGAAGAGTGTTTTAAGGCTGTATTCAAAAATGTTTGTGCGCATTGCCATGCTTACCCTCCCCGTCACTCTTATGGTTTTGTTATATTTGGGAATTCTGATTATTACATTTTTGTGTGAAGCTTTCGTTGAGTGAAAAGTAGATATGAATACCTGAGAGAATGTGGTGTGTTGTTGTTTGGGTCCTTGGAGGCCACAGGATAGCACAGCTTCCTCAGCAAGGAGACAGCTGGTTTGTCTGGGTCCGTGTGGCAGGCTGCTCGGATGTTTGACGCCGTCACCCTTCCTGCCTTCTGGTCAAACCACATGGCACATTTTGATTGTAGTCGTCTCCTTTTGTATGACACGGCACTAAAATTAAATAAGGTTGATCTAAGTTTGTGATATGTGACAAAACAAAACAGTGATGAATTCTGTGGACATTTTTTTTCCTGAACTTGAGCTATCCTAGTTACTTGTCCCTGTGATACTCCTGACATGCACGTCTTCAACCATATTTACTGACTTTTTTAGATGTTTATGACTCTATTTTAACAATTAATTTATGTTAGAAGAAAAGGATTTCATGGAATTCTAATAGTTAATGTAAATTTGGGCTTTTGCAACGTAAAATTACATGTTTCATTTGTGATTTATATGTAAATGGTCTTATATTTACGGTGTATGACTATTCTAACAATAAATGTATGTTAAAAGTAAAATATTTCTTGTAATATTACAGTAATAAAGGCTAATTATATAAAGATAATTACTGTGTTTTTTTTACAGTTTATTTATGTTAATTAACGGACAGTATTTTCCTTTTTTTTTCTGGCGTCCCTGCTGCTGGAAAATTTCCGTTATTTTACACTTTTTTTTTTACAGTGCATTACAACCATTATTTATATAGAAATATAGAAAGAAAGAAAGAAGACTGGATGTAGCCTATGTCAATGGAAATACTTATTTAATCCATAATGGATAAGAAGTCAGTGATGTGGTGCTCATGGAAAACATCATTTTTAACAGGACCCAAATGCTGAAGATCAAAGCATTGTGGTGTCCTCTCCCTGTTGTTTCATGAATACTCAGTACACTATATATACATGTATATATATACATGTATATACACACTATATAGTATACAGTACACTATATATACATGTATATACACACTATATAATATACAGAACACTATATAGTTACTGGTCCAGTGAACTTTATCAGCCATTTCTAATTAATAATATATTCATCATACCTCTAACAACAATATGAACAGCAGTCTTCATAAACACAATATAACCGTAATAATGATTATCACATGAATGATTATAAAAATAAAAATGAATGATGATCACAATGTTAAAATAACAGTACTGAACTGAATGATGGGATGTATTCAGTTAGTACTTATGTTTATTAGCCTGCATTAAAATATGGTATTTTAATGCAGGCTAATAAAAATAAGGCAAAATACATGCATAAGATCATGGACTAACTGTAAAACACACTGGTTTCTGAAGACACCAGGATGAATCAAGCCTGGCTGTTGGTCTGGTCTGGAGCCGGCTAATTGCAAACAATACATCTCCATGGTAATTTATGTGTCAAGACTAAATTGAGCCAGGTTAACTGGAAAACTCCAGCCTAATCCCCTGTTATCTTGGTTTTGTGAAACAGATGTCTTGTCATCATTCATTTTACCCATTAAAATGTTGGCAAGGAAAACATGCTCACCACATTTCCTGTTCTCGTCGGAGAGAAGGAAATCTCGATACTGTCCGCTGTATTTATACCCTACACACTCCGAGTGAGACTACATGTCAGTCCACCACGGAGTGAGAGGGAGGAGGGACCGGATTGGAACTGGGCCCTAGACTACTATTACTACTACGTGAAGAGTTTGTGGTCCTAAGTTGTAGTTATTAGTGTTAAATACTACCGTCTTTGACTATCGGACTGTATCACGGAGTTACACCAGTCTGTTACAGTAGTGTGTTATCTAGTCTGTTATCTAGTGTGTTATCTAGTGTGTTGTCATCAGTTGATCATGTCTGGTGTTGTTAGACTTCAGTTCTCATCTCTGGAGCTTCTGTCTCTGTGTTTCTGTCTGCTGTCTGCTGGAAGAACACGAGGAGATCAACACGGTGAGTACACTAACATCTAATCACTACCTAGTTGGTTTATCAATGCTCAGTTAACCAGAGGACTTGTGTGTCTGTCACCTTTATAATAGTGAAGACAACGTTAACTAATTAGCTCGATCTCCAGCTAAATATCATCAGCACAGATTGATCTTATAATCAGTACAGGGTGGGTGTCAGAGCATTAGGAACAGATGGGAAATCAACTTTGCCAGGGGGGGGGCATTTATTAATTGTTTCATGAAAGAAATAAACTCTGACAGAGAGATGTATACATGCTGTCACTTATGCGCACAGGCGCGCACGCACTCATACACATGCTATTATGTCCACAAAAACAGAGAGGTTATTAACTAAGATGCACAGCAGGAAATCCATTAAATGTTTTGCATTTAATTAACCTATAACATCGGGCCACCTGCACATTATCATGTGTCATGAAAGAAATAAACTATGACAGAGAGGCTCAGGCGACCATCTACATAGAGTCACTTGTTATGCGCACAAGCGCGCACGCATTCCCACACATGTTATACGTCCACTAAACCAGAGGTTATAAACTCAGATACACAGCGGGGAATCTGTGAAATGTTTAACATTAATAAACCTGCAACTTTGAGCCACTTTCACCGGTTACACAACTAATTAAAGGATAAACAACATCTTTAAGCCACATCAAGAACCCGTTTGCAATTACAACCAGAAACGTAGCCACAGTTACAAACGTGCAAATAATCCCACTGTCAGTGTAGCCTACTACAAAGCAGGAGCGACGTTTTATCAGGATGAATGAGTGGATTTATGAAGTCACCACTAGAACAGCTGGAGTCTCCGACTGTGAGTGCAGAATCCTCAACTCAACTTCTTTCTACATTGGTGCTCCTAGGTTTGAGGACTGTAGTTATGGGTTGTTAATCAGCTGATGACTAGTGTGAATCACTGCCACATGGGTCGTTTGAGTCGTCTTAACAAGATGTTCCACTTTCAAGTGGAAGCGTTCACAGAACATATTAACTCTGTGGACAGCAACATCAAGTTCACATGGGAGGATGTCAAAAACAATAGCTTGGCCTTCCTGGACTGTGAAGTTCATCGTGAGTTTACAGGAAACCCACACACACACGGACCAATACTTACTCTTTGACTCCCACCATCCACTGGACCACAAGCTTGGAGTTATCAGAACCCTGCACCACCGAGCAGATAACATACCGACAAGTGCACAGGCTCAAGAAAAGGAGCGAAAACACCTGAAAAGTGCGCTTAAAACTTGTGGATACACAGACTGGACCGCTATGAAAACAGCCACAAAATCCAGAAAGAACACCAGTACCACGGATGGCAAAGAAAAGGAGGACGGACGCAACAACATTGTCATCCCCTACGTGTCTGGAGTGTCTGAGAATATCAGGAGGATTTTTAACAAACACCGAATCCCTGAGTCTTTCAAGCCCAGCAACACCCTCAGATAGAAACTGGTCCCCCCTAGGGACCGCACACCCAAACACAAGCAAAGCAACCTGGTGTATGCAGTCCAATGCAGTGAGGAGTGTACAGATTTGAACATTGGTGAAACCAAACAACCACTAAACAGACGGATAGCTCAACACAGACGGGCCAACTCCTCAGGTTTAGGGACAAGGGACACTCTTTTGAGGACAATAACATGCATATTTTGGACAGGGTGGAAAGATGGTTTGAAAGAGGAGTGAAAAAGACCATCTATGCCAAAGTAGAGAAGCCATCACTCAACAGAGGAGGAGGCCTAAGGCATCACCTGTCTTCCACTTACAATGCTGTCCTGGCATCCCTGCCCAGGAGACTAAACAACCATTCACACATGACCTCACCGGACAGTCATCCACACCTGGCATCAACTGACTCTAATGACTCATGTGACAGTCATTCAAACCTCAGTCAGAAGTGAAACGTCTTCAGAATCTAAACCAAGTCCAGTTGCTGCTGATTTAACCCTTACTCAGATACCATGACCTGCATGACTGAGAACCTTCACAAACATCTTTCCATTTGTTTCGTAATTTTCGAGTGAGATCATGCCTCTATTGGCTGGTCATACAATGCGGATATGGTATTGGTTTTTAATTGGCTAGGGAGGGGGGTGTTTTATAGGCTAGTACAATAAGAAATTACTCCCAATACCAAACTGTATGACTTAATTTTACTTGTCGCTGTAAGAGTATTTCAGTTTAGTTTTTTTGTCGGGAGAGAATTCAGCTGAGGGGCCACAGTGACCTTTAAGGACGGACCTGGACCCCCAAGGCCCATAACGCCGACACTGAATTAGTACAGATCCATGACAACACCTGACCCTCCACATACAGCGGTTTGGTTTGACGAACATTGATTAATAAATAATTTAATCATTTGTTTTGGTAAACAGTATGGCTAATCAACTTAGTCAGGAAATGACTCAAATAAATATGAAATATCATAGAAATGCCAAAATACACTGGAGGGGGGCTTTAAAGGTCCAAATCTTACAACTCAATACTGAATGTGAAACTCAGTATTTATAAATAAATATCAACAATGATGGATTATAATTGATTTAAAGTCATTATTAATAATTATAAGGCATGTTATTTGCTTCAAACCAAGGCCATAAACAAACAAATCTACTTAAAGCAGTCAGTAGTCAATGTGTACACTGCGGGACAAAAGGTTCCCTGTGTGTGTAACCAGGTCCAAATATACCTCTAACAATAACTGCAAAAACAGATCTCAAGGTCTGTGATCAGCACAGTTAATCCTCAAGTGATGTCCTGGTTCCAATGAATTCACACTGAATAACTAATTGGTCTTTGTCTGTAGATACTGATTGACTTCACTCAGAGAATAATACAAAGACACACAATAACTCTTTTGCTCCACCAATATTATTGAAAAACTCAACAATCAACTCCCACTTTTACTCAGAATAACAAATGAATAAATAAAATAAAAATACAAATCTGGCCAGAAAATGTTTAAGTTTTGCTGCAGCTTTAGTCTCTAAATTTAGTTGTGCACAACTACAGTTCTAATTTTAGCTCAGTCCAAAAGTCATTTTAGAGATGGTCTTCCCAATCCCAAATGATGGAAAGATCTTACTGGTGTAATAGTAGAAATGAAATCCAAGTCCCGCTCAGGCCAGAGGCCTGTACTACGAAGCAGGACTTGGCGTTATCGAGGTAACTTCATGGTCAAGCCTTCAGGGTTTTCAGTCCTACAAAGGTGGTTCACTTCTTACCGGGGTTGATCGCCATGGTAACTGATGCTGAACGCCAGAGGCCTGTACCAATAAGCAGGATTTGCGGTTATCAAGGTAACTTCAGGGTTAACCCTGGGTTTTCCATACTACGAAGCTGGTTCACTTCTTACCGGGGTAGATCACCATGGTAACTTATGCTGAACGGCTAACCTGCTCCGGAGCAGGTTATGTTCCAGATAAGAGATCAACGCCTATGAAAGCACCTCCTACTGACCAATCAGAGCTCAGTGCGGTGATTGTATGATAATATTACACACATATGAAGAAGTTCAAGTCATAATCCAGGCTAAAAACAACACAGTTTAAACTGACAAATACAGGAAGGACAGCTGGATTTATGCTGGGGGTGTTTACCGCTTTGAATTATATTTTCATATTTATTTTTTTTACTTGCTCTTGAGACGCAGCTGAAAAAAGATTGAAATAGTCATACACTTCACACATTAGCCACAGGATATAAAGATGTGTAATCCATCCATCAATTGCACTCCTCTAAATATAAATATCCATCTAGACGACTATATCTAACTTTTGAGTATTCCGTTAAATTAATAAGTCTGTTAATTTGGCAGATTCAACTGTGTTAATTTTAGTCTGGATTAAGTGTTTAACTTCTTCGTATTTGTCTAATATAGTTTGCTCTTCCTTTTGCATAATGTGTCTCTCTGCCTGTCTGTCTGCTGACAGTAGACCTGTTCATGTCTGTGATTGGTCAGATGCTGCAAACACATCCCCGTTCATGTGAACGCGCTCATAACCAGACTGAGAAACCCTGAGTTGATTTACTGAGTTGATAACCAGCTTCGTAGTACAGTTTAGCGGGATCTCGGTTGTTAGGGTTAGTTAAGCCAGATAACGAGAAGATACCCTGGGTATGTTGAACTCGCTTCGTAGTACAGGCCTCTGCAGTCCAGAATCCAGATCTGTAGTCCACCGGCCCCGGTCGCTCCTCGCTGTACAAATCTATGTAGAATGGAAACGCTCCTCTCCTCCTTCACACCACCACACCTCTCTCACAGTCCGGGCTCTTTCAACACATAAAGGTTTTCAGGCACCACGTTGAGAAATCCCCAGGTCTGGATCTTATTTTCCTTTCAACTGCTGTAAAATGTTGAAAAACAATGACTCAAATAAAACAAAGTGGCTTAGCCTGGACTATCTGTGTCTGATAATAGAAAACTCAGAATTCCTGTGTGCACTGAGGGTTTCCTGAGGGTTTCCTGAGGGTTTCCTGAGGGTTTCCTGAGGGTTTCCTGTGTGCACCGCTGGTTTCCTGTTCCTTATGAAGAGAAATGTGTTTCTGTCATGTTGGCTCATTCATGACTCACGTGACAACATGAAGAGGTTCCAGAAATGTATATTGGCCCTAAACCATTGAGTGCTTTGTAAACCAGCAGCAGTATTTTGACATCAATTCTCTGAGAGACAGGGAGCCAGTGTAGAGACCTCAGAACTGGACTGATGTGATCCACTTCCTTGGTCTTAGTGAGGACTCTAGCAGCAGCGTTCTGAATCAGCTGCAGCTGTCTGATCCATTTTTTAGGAAGACCAGTAAAGACGCCGTTACAGAAGTCAAGTCGGCTGAAGATAAATGCATGGACTAGTTTTTCCAAATCCTGCTGAGACATCAGTCCTCTAATTCTTGCTCTATTCTTCAGGTGATAGAAGGCTGTCCTTGTAATTGTCTTAATATGGCTGTCATCAGGTATTTTATAAATGTTAGCTTAAATATACTTAAATTATATCAGCATGACAAATACCCATAAATAATCTGACTAACTAACATGCTTATAAACTGGTGCTTCAGAGGTATTGAGGTGACATGTAAATGTGTTTTCTGCTTTAACTTTAACTTTCTCTATTTAAACATAATGATTCAAATGTGCTTCTTGTTTCAGGTGTTGTCAAAGTGTTTGCAGCAGAAGGAAGTGATGTCATCTTACCCTGTTCCCTCAGCACCAAAGAGAACATTCAGTCAAAGACTGGAAGAAAGATGGTCAGAAGGATGAACGCGAGGTGTTCCTGTATGATGCAGGCATTCATTACAACAACGGCCGAGGAGGTCAGAGCGAGACGTTCAAAGGTCGAGTCTCACATTTTCAAGACCAACTGGAGTACGGCAACGCCTCCATAACCATCAGAAATACGAGGGTGACCGACCGTGGAAACTACACCTGTCATTTTCCACATCTTCAGCCACTTCAGACATTCTACGTTGAGCATGTTGTTGGTGAGTACTCTCATAAAACAGTTAAAGCTGCAGTAGTCAGTATATTTTTGGCATCATTGGGCAAAAATTCCATAATAACCTTTCAGCATATTGTAATTCAAGTGTTCTGAGAGATAACTAGACTTCTGCTCCTCCTCATAGCTCTGTTTTCAGGCTTTAGAATATCTAGCCCATGACGGGAGACTTTGACCAATCACAGGTCATTTCAGAGAGAGAGAGTTCCTATTGGCGGCAGCGTCACAATCTTTCTCATTTTACAGCTAAACCGTGCACTACAAGATGATTCTGAAAACATCTGAGGAGAGAAATAGGCATTAACGTAACATAATATTGATTCATATTTGATCAGCGCTGCCTAGTTTGACCGTTTGGTCGGAGTTCGCGAGTGATTGACAGCCGGCTCTCATAGACGGCAGCTGGACAGCAGACCTCAGATCAGCTCTTACTGCTTGTTTTCCTCCGGTCTGTGAAATCTTGCAGATGCCGTTAGGAACACCGGAGGACACAGAGGAACATGATTTTTGCAGGTTACCTGTTTCATGTACTACTGTCACGATATAGCGACCGCTTTATAATAATAACATTTTGTAATCATATTTGCTTGAATCTTGCCTACTTCAGCTTTAAAGGATAGGTTCACAATCTTTCCTGTCTGTCTTAAAGGTCTCATATTATGCTCATTTCCAGGTTCACAGATGTATTTTAATGTTGCACTAGAACATGGGTCTCAAACTCGCGGCCCGCGGGCCAATTGCGGCCCGCAAGACGATATTTTGTGGCCCCCACCTTGATATGAAAGTTTAATGTTAGTGCGGCCCGCGAGTTTTATGTGAATGGCACTTTGCCGCGTTGTGTGTGGAAGGTCCCTTTGTTGCGCGAGCCCGAGCTGAACGAACCTACCAATCACAGTGGGGTATATGGCTCCCGGGGGCGGGCAATCGGCCGGGCTTGATGCAAGCAGAGAAACATTTCACAACAACTATGGCGGCGCCCGTGTAACATCACATAAGCTTGATTAAAGCTTGATTTATACTTCTGCGTTGAATCGACGCCGTAGCCTGACGTGCACCTCTACAGAAATGTAACTACACGTCGCGGCGACGCAGACCGCAACAGCTGTGATTGGTCCAGTCTCTCAGCGATGCTGAGCGGCCAGGACCCCGGACAACCACAGAAAGTTCTACTTCTCTCTGCCTCCATCTTTTCAATGTTTGTTCACACAAATCGACTCAGATATATTTTCTCTTTTCGGCGTTCCAGTAATGTCAGTAAAAGTTTTGTGGTTCAACAGTTATTAGCTCCAACTCCGCTCAGTTTCTGTTTGTAGTACAAGAAGAAGAAGAAGAAGAAGGAAACTCATAGAGACGCTGCCGCCAACTAGCGGTTTGGTGGTGTAATTGCAGAGCAACACAAACACAGCAGGCACAACTTTATTGCGGAGTGACACCAAGTGGAATGAATATATATCTTGTCACACAGTCCCAATCATGTCTTTTTCAAAGCCTGCAGTGAAGAGAAAGGTTGGTGACGAGCACAGACAATTTCAGGAAAAGTGGGAGACGCAATATTTCTTTGTTGAGCACAGGGGCACCCCGACGTGTCTTATTTGCACAGAGAAAGTTGCGGTGCACAAGGAATACAACATGAAACGTCATTACTCAACTAGGCATGCTGAGGAGTATGCAAAATACCAGGGAGATGATAGAGCCAACCGGGTTGCCAATCTTAAAACATGTCTACTGAGGCAACAAGATTTCTTCAAGAAAGCAACCAAAGAGAATGATGCAGCAGTCGAAGCTAGCTACGTGGTTAGTGAGATGATTGCTAAGGCGGGAAAGCCATTCACAGAAGGCGAGTTTGTCAAAAAGTGCATATTACAGGCTGCAAGTATAGTCTGTCCGGAAAAGAAGGGTCAGTTTAGCAACATCAGCCTTTCTGCCAACACCGTGGCAGAGCGCATTTCTGACCTGTCAAGTAACATTTATGATCAACTGCATGAGAAAGCCAAATGTTTCCATGCATACGCAGTCGCTCTTGATGAGAGCACAGACATCACTGACACTGCCCAGCTCGCAATGTATGTCCGTGGTGTTGTTGACAATTTTGAAGTGATGGAGGAGTTGCTCACAGTAATTCCAATGCATGGCCAGACCACCGCTCAAGAGATATTTTGCCAGCTGTGTGATGCCATTGTGGATGCCGGTTTGCCATGGAAGAGGTTTGTTGGAATAACAACCGACGGAGCGCCATCAATGACAGGGAGGAAAAATGGACTGGTGGCACTTGTTCAAAGAAAACTGGAAGAGGAGGGTGTGGAGGAGGCCATTGCTCTGCACTGCATTATCCATCAGCAGGCCCTTTGCAACAAATGCCTGAAGTTTGACAATGTGATGTCTGTCGTTGTGTAATGCATCAACCAAATCAGATCCAGGGGCTTAAAGCACCGGCAGTTCCGTGCTTTTTTACAGGAAATGGAGTAGGAATATGAGGATGTGCTCTACTTCACCGAGGTACGTTGGCTCAGCAGGGGAAACGTCTTGAAGAGATTGTTTGAGTTGAGAGCAGAAGTGAAAGCCTTCATGGAGAAGGATGGGGTGGCTGTTCCTGTGCTAAGTGATCCCAAATGGCTCATGGACTTAGCTTTTCTTGTTGACATCACGCATGAGCTGAATGTACTGAACAAGAAGTTACAAGGCCAGGGGCAGCTCGTCAGTGCTGCCTATGACAACTTGAGAGCATTCTCCACAAAACTTGTGTTATGGAAAGCCCAGCTCTCTCAGACAAACCTTTGCCATTTCCCAGCATGCAAGGCACTCGTGGATGCAGGCACACCATTCAGTGGTGAGAAGTATGGTGATGCCATTGTGAAGCTACAGGAGGAATTTGATCACAGATTTGCAGACTTCAAGACGCAGAGACACTTTTCAAATTTTTGCGGACCCCTTCTCCTTCGATGTGCAAGATGCCCCTCCTGTGCTTCAAATGGAGCTCATTGACCTGCAGAGCAACTCTGACCTCAAAGCCAAGTTCAGGGAGGTGAGTGGAAAAGCAGACAAGCTTGGGCAATTTTTGAGAGAATTGCCCCCCAGCTTCCCTGAGCTTTCCCGAATGTTCAAGCGGACCATGTGCCTTTTTGGGAGCACATATCTGTGCGAAAAGCTCTTCTCCACCATGAACTTCATTAAGTCCAAGTACAGGTCCAGACTTACTGATGATCATCTTCAAGCCATACTGAGGGTCTCAACTGCTTCCTCCCTCAAGCCAAATGTGGCTCAGCTATGTGAGAGGAAGCGCTGCCAGGTCTCTGGCAGCAAGGAGTAGGCAAGAGAAGCCATGTTCAGAAGAACCGTTCATGTTCTTCAATGTTCAATTCATGTTCAGGACAGTTCATGTTCAGAAGAACCCATTCAAGTTAAAGAACTGTTAATAATGACGTTTGAGAAGATTGTTTTTTTTTTAACAAAGCTTTTTTTGTGGAATACCTGATGTGGCCCAGCCTCACCCAGACTCTGCCTCCAGCGGCCCCCAGGTAAATTGAGTTTGAGACCACTGCACTAGAACATGTTTACATGCTGCAATGTTCAAAAACCCTTTACTCTTCTCATACTGCCAGCCTGAATATACCAGCTCAGAGGCTCTGTTTGACAGAGGCTGATTCACAGCCTGTCTCCTCCCACTCTGCTCTGATTGGTCAGCGTTTCTAAACACAGCGACCATCAGGGTGGAAAATAGAAGATGTGAAACAGTAGTCAGTTCATTATTTCTGGTAAAAGACACCTGATAAACGTAGTAAAGTAATCAGTTATGGTTATTAGTTATTAGTAGGAGCTGTCTCTGTGTTATCATGACTACAGACCACCGGAGCTTAGTTTACCATAGTTTACCAGAGCTGAAGACTTTCTCCTGTACCATGTTAACATAACTAACTAACAGGTGAGATGATTACAAATGCTGTGAATAATTAATATTGTCATCTGTCTACTCAAATAAAGTTTGACTGTGAAACAGAAATGTGTTGTGTTGCTTACAAGTCACTATTTACTACCTGTACTCTGCTACATGCATGACATCAAATATATATAATATATAAATATCATCTGTTTAAACAGTGTAATTACATAAAGCCTTTGTGAAAGAACATGTTATATTGAGATGATGGGAGTACATGAAGACTGTTCTGCTGGTTCTTGCAGACTAACAGGAGCTACTTTGGTCAAGTTCGGTTGTGGATTACACAGAGTGACGCGCTGTGGGGCGGGGTCAGCTAGCTGCGCATTCTCTGGTTCAACCAACCCATGGCTTGCAATTCTCTAATGACGACAGAAGAGAAAGGAAAAGCTGCGAAGTGATTTTCGACACCCATTTCCGGACAAACGGAGCAGGAGAAAAAGAGAGGATGGTCTTTTATGACACTATGGTGACCTGTAGACACACTGGGGACAGATATTGATGTTTAAAAGACATGGAAAAGTGCATTTTGCATAATAGGTGACCTTTAAAACAACACTCACACGCCCGTCTGAACACTACAACAGGTTTTGCTTTCTGTAATCGGTTGATTGGTTGAAAACAGACATGTCTTAGAGGAGTTAACAGACACTGTAGGATGTGTAATGAAGTATTAAAGGCTAACTGGTATTTTTCAACATGGATACTGTTTTCCCATGTGTTTGTGTCTCAGGGCGCTTTCACCAGTCATAGTCCGTTTGTCTAGTCCGAATTAGTCATTCCAAGCAAAAATACTATATTGAAAATCACTGGGAATTAGTCGATTATTATTCGGAACTCCTTCTAGTCGTACTTTCAGCTTTTGTTAACTGCATTCGATGTTGATGATATCACACAGTCACAGTGTAAAAAATAGTTTCTTTTCTTTTAGATCGTGACCCACAGTTCTCGACCCTGAAGAACAAAAACGGGGAAACTGATGGTGAGTCACTGACAACGTGTGTGCTAAAGCTTTGTCTCCCTCGTGTATACGTGATGAAATATATTTTCATATTTGAATTCAAGCAGGTGTAATGATATCGATGATGTCACTGATCTACATCTGCATTTTCTGACTGATCACTAAACGCTGATGTAGTATCTGAGCTTAAGGGTTGTTTGTCACCCTGATGCAGCACTTTGACGGTATTGTGTCAACGTTTTGTGAATGATAACCAGACGCAGGGCGACAAAGTTTTAGCACACAGATCAGCGATGAGATCCGTCAAGTCAATTTCATTTGTATAGCCCAAAATTACAAATCACAAATTTGCCTCAGGGGGCTTTACGATCCGTACAGGATACGACACCCTCTGTCCTTTACAGTGCGACCCCCTCATCGGATAAGGAAAAACTCACCACCAAAAAAAAAACCTTTTAACAGGGAAAAAATAAAAAATGTCAGAAACCTCAGGAAGAGCAACAGAGGAGGGATCCCACTTCCAGGATACTCGGTCTGTGTTGCAAATCAGTGACATCATCCAAACAACAGATTTCTCCTCATCCGTCCTTTTAAGGTCGAGCACTGTGGGTCACAATCATTGTGTCCCATTTGATAGTGTGTACTGTATCCTTCTGCTCTGCAGGCTTCAGTTGGTGCCTAATAATGCAGCACAACTGCCTGTAGTGCATATTTCTATTAACATGAATATTCTGCATTTTACTGCTTTGCATCTGTATTTTTTATAGGGCTGCCACCTCTCAGTCGATTAGTCGACTGATCGGTTGTTTTGGTCTCAAGTCGACTACGATTTCTTTAGTTGGTTAGTCGACTTAAGCTAATTTCACACTACATGACTGACCGGCCAAGCTACGTTTTGTCACAAAAAAAACATGATAAATACACGGTAAATGACGTGATACCATAAGTGAGACATATTGCTGATGTGGTTGTTGGCACGTGTTCACAGGACAGCCTGTTTCCACAATCTTTTTACTATTTATTCCTCTAAGTGCAACAACAACTTTGGTCCGTGTTGCACATGCGTCACATAAAGTAAGTCCCTATTAGGCTCGTTGGAGATGAACTGCGCCTCGCCTGGAAAGTAGACGAGATCAGACGGCAGCAGCAGGGGGCGGGGACTAATAGCTGCGGTCAAGTCGGACAGTTTCCAGCAGCCTTTAAAGAATTTACAGGAAGTCATAGTAAAAGTGACTTCCTGTTAGATCCGATCTGTAGGCTACTTGTAGTTCTCAGATCACATTGGGATTTATTTATATTTGTTTGTAAACATATGTGTAAATGTGCGTCTATCTGGCGTTGGATCCTATCCTTTATTTTTTTATGTCCACCTTGTAAAGCACATTGTAATGAACACTCGTTTTGATAAGTGCTTATTAATAACCTTCATTACGGAAGGAGGTATTGTTTTCACCGGCGTTGGTTTGTGTGTTTGTTTTTTTGTCTGTCAGTCTGTTATCAGGATTACTCCAAAAGTGCGTGATGGATTTGAATGACATGTTTTGGAGGGGTGGGGTGTAGCACAATGAACAATTCATAAGATTTTGGTGGCGATCCGGATTGTGATCCGGATTCAGGAATTTTTTTAAGAATTCCGATCAGCCTGAGCATTAAGACCACAGGGTATAACACATGAGCAGTGTAGCTGATGACGCAATGATGACGCGTGACCCCGCCTTCTTCCTTTTTGTGGGAGCAAAGAGATACGTGTGTGGATGTGTGGCGAGACATCGAGCTGCGGCAGCTGCTGGCCGTCCGCGGTGAAAAAGAAAAAAGCGGTAGATGACAAGATGAGAGACAACGTAGTGTAACGTTATACAGACATAACAAGGCTGCTGAATGAGAGAGGCATCCACCGATACGTTACACGGAAACACACCGTGTTAATAATAAGCCAATGGCGATTTTTCTCTGGTCTGGGGTTTTTTGTCAGGGAGCTCCAAAAACTGTCGGGGAGCAGTAAATCAGGGCTAAAGTTGTTAAGTGTGAACTAGACATAATCAGTCGTCTTGGTCTCAGTCGACTAAGATTAATTTAGTCGGTTCATTTTTGATGCTTTTTCAATGCTGAATGACTTATTTCCAAGAAACTTGTGAGCACATCTCTGTAAACACCAGATCTAAAGTGGTGCTTTAATGTGATTCCTTTTACAGATCTGTCCATTAAATTAACTAATCGATTAGTCGACAAAATTGTAACAAACGTTTATGATACTTACACGTTTTGTCCAGCAAGATAATCTCCACTAATGAACAACACTTTATGATTTTTTAAATGTAAATGTTATCGGCAGAAGTAAAAAGCTAACGTTAGGCTATGAACGAACTACACCACGGTCACATGAGCGATGATACACAACGAGGCTATAAAGGAGGACGAGTCGGCCTGATGGTGTTATGTGGTCTCATTTAGCCACTTGTTAGCAACCGACTTTTTTAAGACACATAAAGGCTTCAAAATTCACCAGTGGGATATTTATTGATGTATTTTATATCGTAGAACAAAACGTTAAAATCTCTTCAGCTCGTGTTGACTACAGACCTTATTTCAGACATCTAAGTAAAAACACATCAACTTCCAGACGAGGGAACAGGAAGTGCTAAAATACTAACTCATTTCCGGGTTTTAGGACTCATTCCTGTATCACTCTATTTATAAAGAGCAAGGAGATGAAGAGTACATTTCTGTTTATAATGTATTCTTAACTCTGTTCACAGGGGCAGCAGAGCCCTACATCTCCATCGTTGATGTCACGAAGGTCGGGGTGCAGCTGAAGTGTGACGTTCGAGGTGCGTTCCCACAGCCGAAGCTACAGTGGCGGGACAGTGATGGAAACGTCCTTCCTGCTGATGAGCCACAGGTCTCAGAGAGAGGACGCCGCTACGACGTCACCCTCCAAATCATTGTGAACCGGACCGCGACCAACCGCTTCAGCTGTGTAGTAAAAACAGGAGGACATCGGCCACATGGTTGATGCCAACTTCACTGTTCCTGGTGAGACTCATCCCAGTGCTTTTATCTGCAGATCATTTAAGATCTTCTTATATGTCATTTTAATCTTCATAGGTAGGTTATAACTACAATTAAAATACAGTTACATTCTGAGAGTGACACTTGGTTTTTGTAATGTGTTCCAGAGAAACTGTTCGAGGACGTGTCCTGCAAAGGGGAGGTCACAGGATGGATAGGTGGATTTTTTTTGGGAGCTTTCATCATTCTTGCAGTTCAAGCTCTGCTCGTAGCTGCTAAGCTCATCACAATACACCGTTATAAAGGTAAGTTTATATAATAGATTGTTTTAACATATATAATGTGCAGACATCAACATAACAGATACTCAACAGCAACCACCTCATGTCAAGAATCTGTAGTCTTTTCAGATAAAACATTTATCATGTTAGTATTTAAAAAATCCACTGAGACCTAATTTCTTTATGAGGCCTCTGGTTCTCGTTCTGATGTTTAAAAAGCGGTGGCGGCCTAAAGGTGAAGGCCCAGACACACCAACCCGACCTTAAAGAACTAGCGGCGATGAAGGCAGACTGTTGCGTCGCCTCACGTCACCTTTGTCTCGGCCGAGAAGTTGCACTCGAACACACCGCAAAGACTACAGCTGACGACAGTTAGCACTTACGTTCTCCACACCGGCAGGCGGCGGTAGTCTGTATTCATCATTCAGAAAGGGAAACAGGAAGACCGAGGACGGTGGCTATACAAGCCGTTGTTATGATACGTACATGAAACAAAGCGGCGTTCCGTCACCACTCTCGCTCACCACTTAGCTTCATTCCAGATGTTCATGTCTCATGTGAAAGTATCCGTGTGTTGGAAAGATCAGATGAGATGAAGATGAAAAATGAGAAGAGCCTTCTGTGTGACTTTACTCTTTGGCTCGCTTTCCTCACGTCCGTTTCTCTGTCAATCAGAGTGATTTCTCTCACCGACGGGCTCTGCTGCCGATTCAACATGCTGAATCGGCCAAAAAACCTCCGACACGGGCAGACTAGAGCCGACGGTGCACCACAAAAACTAGACCGACAGACGCTCACCGACGGCCCCAAACTGTCCGACGGTTCAGTCAGGACCTTAGAGGAGCGAGCTTTTGGCCGGGAGGTCTTTGGTTCAGACCCCGGACCAGCTGGATAAATCTGCCCCTCCCTCATTACCACCACTGAGACATGGCCGTAGCCAGCTAGGGGGTCACTGAGATCCGGACTCTCATAATATTACAAGTTTTTCCTCGAAATATTATAACTTCATTCACAACTTCTCAGAGAACACAGATACAGTATGTGGAACATGTTTTGAATGAGCAGAAATTTTGCTGAAACAAATACAGTCTGAGCTATTAACCCTCTGAGACCCGCGTGATCCCAACTGACTTTACTGTCTCTCAGAGGCTGTAGCAGGTTCAGTTTGAAGAGGTACAGATATCATGAAAATCTAAGGAATCCATTGGTACCAACCATGTCATACTAGCTTACTTGTGAAGAAAGTTAAATAACGCTCCAAAGTTGGGCAAAGTTTTGGTGAGGAAAAACTGTCAAGGCCATTTTCAAAGGGGTCCCTTGACCTCTGACCTCCAGATATGTGAATGAAAATGGGTTCTATGGGTTCTATGGGTACCCACGAGTCTCCCCTTTACAGACATGCCCACTTTATGATAATCACATGCAGTTTTTTTCATGCAGTATAAATATATTATTGTCTCCTATTCTAAAATGGTGTGTTTGAATATTTCTGCATCCTGGGGTCCCTAACAGTCTTGAATCACATAAATTGGGTCTCACTGTAAAGCTGAGACTCTTGTGGATCCAGTGAGCCCAACTGTATTCATGTGTGATGATGTTAGTCCCCATAGGAGACATTTCATTGTAGTGAGACCATTTTTTTTAAACTTGACCTCACTGTATAAAATGACCTGTGGTGACCTCTAGGATAATCACAGCCTCATGAAACTTTACAGCCACAAACTAGAGACCTAGAGCATTCAGAGGATGGATGGCTTTCCTAGCTAGATTGACAATAAGGGGGTTTCTGAGCAGTTTACACAACAGAAGTAATCGCCATCCAATCACAGAGCAATGCAATCCTTGCAGAAATCTCCAAATGTCAAAAGTTTTTGATCCCAAATCACAGCATGGCTTTTTCTTTGTGTTCCTCAAGGTCTTGATGTCTTAATGTGGTATTTTGGAGGGATTATTGATTATTTAATGTTGCTATGGATAACAGACCGTTGCTATGGGCGCAGTTGTAATGTCGGCCTCCGGAGGACCATTTTTGAGTCAAATTATTGATTTCTAAAGGAAGTAGTTGTGTAATAAGCGGGATAATGTACAGCTAGTGGTTCATTGTTGTGAAATAAACCCCGATAGGGCGATGAGAGACACTGTGCGAAGTGTTTATTTCACAACAATGACCGGCTCGCTGTACGTTATCTCTAACTTGTTGAAGGGAACCTGAGATCCAAGATTCTCATTGCCAAAGACTGCTTTGTTGTAAATATTGTGCATATGATAAAGAAACATGACTTCATGTAATATATATATATATATATATATTATTCTTTTTTTTTTCCTGCAGATTCTTGTGAGAAGACAAAGTGTTCATGTGACGACAATCAAGAGAAGCCACTAAATCCACAACCTGTAAATGGAAGTGAGTGTGTGAGTGAGTGAGTGAGTGAGTGAGTGAGTGAGTGAGTGTGTGTGTGAGTGTGTGTGTGAGTGAGTGAGTGAGTGAGTGAGTGAGTGAGTGAGTGTGTGAGTGTGTGAGTGAGTGAGTGTGTGAGTGAGTGAGTGTGTGAGTGAGTGAGTGAGTGTGTGAGTGAGTGAGTGTGTGAGTGAGTGAGTGTGTGAGTGAGTGAGTGTGTGAGTGAGTGTGTGAGTGTGTGAGTGAGTGAGTGTGTGAGTGAGTGAGTGTGTGAGTGAGTGAGTGAGTGAGTGAGTGAGTGTGTGAGTGAGTGAGTGAGTGAGTGTGTGAGTGAATCTAATAGAAGATGTTTGAGGTTTTCTAGTTTCATATGGTACCAGTACTTCACTCTAACTTTAAAACTGAGCCCACTACAATCTTAAAATCACAAGTTGCATTAATGAGTTCAAGAAATTAGTGGCATTAAAACAAATGTGTGCTAGCGCGTTGTCACTCCAGTGGAGCTGCTCAGTGGCCAGCAGATCAGACTGGTTGTACTGGGCAGCTTCCTGGTGTGAATGTGGTCAGAGCGTTCCTGAAAAAGAGAGGTTCCTTCTCAGTGAAACATCCCTGAATAATAATAATAATAAATAAATAGGTACATTAATACAACTGTCCATTAAATGAATAGTTTAACATTTTGATTCACCAACATGTTAAATTATTGTTTCTTTAAACAGAGCTCTGAATATCATCAATGTAGCCACAAGTAAACTTTTAAATGTAGGGTAACACATTTTACAGGTCTGCAAATGTCACGGTAATTAGGTGATAATTAGCAAATAACCTATTTGAAATTTCTTTGGAATTACTGCCAAATTACCCCAATATTTACCTCAAAACTGATCGAAAATGACTTTATTATAAATATTTGGCACACCCATTATTTACTCTCACTCTAAATGGCCTGTAGATGTGAATGTGAGTGTGAATGGTTGTCTGTCTCTGTGTGTCAGCCCTGTGATAGTCTGGTACCTGTCCAGGGTCTACCCCGCCTTCCTCCAACGTCAGCTGGGATTGGCTCCAGCCCCCCTGAACAGGACAAGCTAATACAGATAATGGATGGATGGATTATTTACCCTGATTTGATTTTGGGTGTTTTCAAATCCTCATTTGACCACTAGTGGGCATTTATCTCTGGAGATTACATTTAGACATTTCTAAAACTGCCTCATAGCTGTTGCCAAATTTGTGAGCTCTCAAGTTGTTGCTGCTCAAATTCAAAATCACGCCGCTAGATGGAGCTTTATGACCAAAGGTTTTTAGTGCAGTATAGTATTTATATTCTAAAGGGTTTATTAGGGGTTGTTATAAATGAAATGAGTCTAATCAAGGATATAGTCGACCTCGCTGACCTCGCTGTTTTATCATGCTGTTTTTATATCATATTGTCTCTTGTTTGCATTTTCACTCTGTCACACTGAACTGTTGTTAAAGATACTATAACACCTAAATGAATGAGGTACATAGAACCTAATCCAACAGAGTGACATGCAAACAATGAGATGAGTTTATTAAAAGATCATATAGATCCAAATGTTTCGTTCCAAAAGCTCAGATGATCAAACCAAACAGGAGCTCTGGATATTCAGGCGAGCTGTTCCACCAGCAGATCTCAGGCTTTCATTACAATAATAGTAATGTAACTTGTATTAATCACGTAGAGCCTTAAAACATCAGCAAAAACATGCAGCTTGTGAAATGAGGTTGATGCTGTTTCCTCTTCCTCTAAATTCATTAAAGGTTGAGCATCAGGACTTTAGTCTGATAAAGACGATTCATAGTTTTCACGTGACGTCGCGGTCCTCTGGGAACGCCGACCTGGAGGGCAAAACAAAGCTGCCCTCCGCTGTCCGCCAACAACACCTCAGCTTCTACAACACTGTTAGCCAAAATGTCAGATAGTTGTTGTTCAATTTGATGCACAAACCAAAGAGAAGTCAAGCCTGGGCTGTGTTCCTACAGTCCCATCTCGGAACGAAATCCCAGAGGGGAGGATTGTGAATTTGTGCAGTTAAGTGAGTCGTGCCGCCGTCGCTGGCGAGAGACACACTAGCGGACTACACTGACTGAAACTGAACACCCGTGCAACCAACGACTACGACCACGCTACCCGTCTCTCCCGTCTCCATGGTCAAACCAGCTCATTTCATTTAAATCGTTTTCCAGACATTGCTTCGTGAGCGACGTTACTGCGTCTGCTCTGCCTGCGTCTGTCTCCAACTGTAGCGGCGGCTGGTTTGACCACCGAGATGCGAGTGACCGTTAGCTTGACCGCAGTAACCAACGATCATTTCTTGTCCTTCACCTCTCAAACTAAAGATAAACAGATAACTGTAACGTCACGCTTTCATCTTGGCAGCAGTATGAGGGACGGAATCCCCACAAGATATAACGTTATGTAGCTAAACGTCACCAAAACAACTTTTCAACTAGCAAGCTATGCTAGCTAACGCTGTTTAGTTATAAACTCCTTGAGTGTGTTCCAATCCACGTACTTCCAGAAGTACACTTCAGTGTAGTGCACTGTGTGCTCACTTGAGTAGTGCGTAAATTTCAACGGGGTAGTGTCGTCTCAAATCTAATACTCTGCGGCGCACTGACCGGAAATGACGATCGCAACATTTGACCGCGGCTCGCTACCCGCCAAAATATCTTCTGAAAAAAATGAAAGCAGAGTGGAAATTACGTTTCCAACGTCATCGCCTACGCCTACGATGTGTCCTCCTGTCGGCTGAAAATGCACCGGTATGTTTACGTATTGTATTGTTTTATTCTGTTATGTTTGAATAGTGGTCGTGGCTCCGCCTCTTCCGCTACGTAGCCAAGATGGAGGCAGTTGAGTGTGGAAAGTGTCCAGCGTTCCACACTCAGCGATCTGACCGTTTTGAGTACAACATCCGGGTACTTTGAGTGCACTGCATTTGCCGTACTACCCAATTGGAACGCACTTATGCACTCAAAATAATGAGTATGTAGTACAGAAGTATGCGGATTGGAACACACCCCTTGATCATAACAGAATATAATAACTTTCATCACTGCTCATTTTAGAAACACCACCGCCAGAAAACATGTTCTTTGTTTAGATTATCAAACGGACAATGGATCATAGATGTTGGTTTCTGGGCGGGCTGCTAGCGTTAGCTGGTGCCGCTAGCGTTGGCTGGTGCCGCTAGCGTTGGCTGGCGTCGCCATCGTTAGCTGGCGTCGCTATCGTTAGCTGGCGTCGCTAGCGTTGGCCGGCGTCGCTCTCGTTGGCTGGCGTCGCTAGCGTTACCTGGTGTCGCTAGCGTTAGCTGGCGTCACTAGCGCGCCAGCGAGCAAGCTTTAATTTCCCAGCATCGTGTCCGGTGGCAGACAGCATTGTATAGTGAAAGTGAAGCTTATGGGAAACCAATCTAAACGCACATTACATGAACAGAGAAGACGTTTTCTTGCGGTGGCCTTTCTAAAATGAGCAGTGGTGAAAGTTATTATATTCTGTTATGATCAAGGAGTTGATAAGCTAGCGTGATAGCTAGCTAGTTGAAGTTGAAAACAGTGTTTTCCCTCCAGGCTCTGTGCCAGTCACGTCACTGAAAACTATGAAGAGTCCAGATGAGAAGAGAAACAAACATCTGAGATTGTTATAAAGGTCAAGACTCGTAACTGAAGGAGCAGAGATTGTACCTCTGTCGTCCCTTGATGCCAAAGAGAAGGTGGAGATATAATCACACTGGTTTTAGTTCTTATAAAGATAACTCTGAGATAAAGCTTAAAGCTAACAGCACAATATTTATCGCTTGGGTGAATGTTTAATAAGTTCAAATGAAATTTTACTTTTGTGTTTGAGTGAATTTGTTTTAGAAAAGTTGTTTATGTCTGCCAAGTGCAATCCTGATGGTTTACTGAATTGATGCTGATACAAGCACACTACTGTAGAGATGTGCAATATGTTGCTTGGGCGTCTCGTCGCCTGTTCGTGTCCGCCGGTCTTCAGCAGGGTTAGAAATAAGCACCCGCCACCGGCCAGATGCTGGTAAAATATGCAAGTGGCTGCTAGATTTACTTCACTCACCAGCCAAAAAAAACCAATGGTGATCTTTTGAGTGGCTGGTAAAACTTGGAATCCACCGGCCACAGTGGCAGGCGGTCAAAAAGTAAATTTCCAACCCTGGTCTTAAGCTCCTTGAACTGGTTTCTCTTTTGTCAGTATTGTCTCTAAAATGCTGTAAAGAATCCTGCTGACAGCGTTAAATGTTTGTCTTTAAAAGGGAAACATGGCACTGATATGTGTGTTTATGCTCTAAAGGAAAAGTTGCTGGATATGGAAGACAAAATTTCACTGTATTCACACGTTTTATTGATGCATCCAAGGCCTTTCACAGAATTAATCATGAACAATTGTTCCTGTCATCCCGAACAGACACTCGTTTGATGATTTTAGACGCCTTTTCAATATTATGTACTCTCCCAGACACCCTAAGGAGGACATGTTAATCTGGACTTTACATGCAGAAAAGGCCTTTGGTTGTGTGGAGTGGCCCTACCTATATGCAGTACGAGAAAAATATGAATGTGGAACAGGGTTTGTCTCATTGGTTAAGATATTAAACAACAATCCCAGAGCTAGAATCCTTACTAATCAGACAGTTTCAGATGCATTTGACCTGTACAGGTGTTCTAGGTAGGGATGGGCTCTGCAGCCCTGCTGTTTGCCGTAACAATTAGCACACACTGAGATTTTTGGTTACAACACAGAATATACTTCAATATACGCAAATGATATTTTGATGTACTTAACAAGGCCACTGACTTCTATTCCTCTCTTACTGGAGACGATTGACCTATTGACCCAAGCGTGCTCCAACAGATTCCTCTCAAGCTGGCTTTGGAAAAATGTACATATTTGGTGGTAGAGATCATGAAGACGTATAACTCCCTATTTGAAGCAAATTTTATGGCGATTAGACAAGTTTAAAACCAAATTAGAGTTTTGGAAAACTTCCAATTTCCTTGAAAGGCAGAGTGAACACTGTTAAAATGTGTCTCCCTCAATTGTTACACCTCTTTCAAAACTTACCTTTATATATTACTAAAAGCTTTTTTTTTTAAAACTGGACTCTATAGTTCTTCCATTTATCTGGAACTATAAATCCCATAGGATTAAGAAAAGTCATCTGTGCAAGCGTAAGGCGATTTTATGCGCTATTATTGGGCTGCAAACATTCGCTGTGTGTTTCCTGTTGGCTGGATATGGAGCCAGACGACTGTCTACTCAGCTCGCTTGGTGCTTTCATAATGTCTCCCATTCGTCTCAAAAAATCATTTTATGATTACAATCTCATTATTCATAGTACTATTCAAAGTTGGGAACAAGTAGCTGAACATTTAAACTTAGAGCGCTATCCTTTATCCGTCTTTTACTCCTTCAGCTGGATGGAGGCTTTGACTGATGGGTAGTGTTGGAGATTTATACATTTCAGGTACGTTTGCATCCTTTCGACCGCTTCAGGAGAAATATGGGCTCTCAAAGACAGACTTCTTTAGATATCTTTTATCTTTTTTAGAGACTTTGTGAAGACCCATGTTTACCTGATTTGTGTGCCTTACTCCGTTTGTATGTGTGTTTATTTTTGATTTGTATTATTTATGTTTGTGTGTGTTTACTTCTCTCTTTATTGTCTTGTTTTGCCTTTAGTTGCTGGTATCGTTTGTCTTTTGTTGTTAAATATCTGAAATGATGCACTTGACAGAAGTCTGTATTGCTGATGTGCTTCCTAATAAAAATATTTGGAAATCAAAAAGAAAAATTGTTCCTGAAATTGTGTGCTAGAGAATATAGAATATAGTCTTCTGGTAGTCCCATCAGTGCAGGTTAAATGGAGCCATGTTGTATCTGCCCTGTTTCATGTAAATAATAAGGTAACATCCTGTCTCCTATTTTGTTCAGTGCATTAACACATTTCTAAAACTACTTTCCTATCAAACATGGTGCAGATGATGTGTCACTGCGCTACGAGAATGACTCTTTGTTAGCTGCACAAGCCACTTTAGAGTAGCCTCACATCTAGTAGATGATTTCCTTCCTTTTACAGTTTTTCTCGATTGTTTACACACATTTTCTGAAAGCATGCCTCATACTCTCAGAACTCTACACACAAATCAAAAAACACACACACAATGGGCAAAACCCCTCAATTCTCCTGCAAAATTAAACTTTACATTCAAAACAATGTTATTTCTTCTCAAAATGGTATTTTGTTTTCAAATGACACACACAAACCATCATATGAATAGACATTTATAAGAACCAGTTGAACACTGATGTGCTCAATGTAAAACACTATGATGAATGGAAAACACTTCTTCTCCATTCATCATAATGACTTAGGCCTTTTTTTTCTTCAGTGTTACACTTACTACAGACAGTACATACATAAATGTGTTGTAAAATATTTTAGAATATTGTTTTTATACTCAGAACACACAAATACATGGTAACAAATATATTTTATTTCCCCCACAAAAACAATGTACACAGTGAACATCCCAACCAACACAAAGTTGCACATACAGAGGTCTACATACAAAACAACAGAAGAATTTACTGTATACAGTTACAGTAAAAAAAACTATGCTGCATCCTCTCTTCTGTTTCGGTCTGGCCACAGCACCTCATCCATATCACAAGCAATGTTTGCCCTTTTATGCTAAAGCTCTGATTGCTAATTGTAACACTGTGTGACAGGTGTTTGCCCATGTGATGAGTCAGTGTGCATAGTAGGGCAATTGACTTTAGAATTTTGAATGACAGTGTGTTCCTTGTGAAAACGAGATTTTCTTCATGAAAATTGTGCCAAATGCAGAGAATTGTGTGTAGTGTTTTGAAAAAAGTGTGTTTTAGAACTGCAATTTGAGTGTAAAGCAGGAATTGTGCTTGTAGTTTAGCAGAATTGGTTCAGGGGGTTGGTGCATGAGTTACATGTTGTGGTCATTGTGTGTCAAGTACCAGTATTTGTGTGTAAACAATTGAGAAAAACTGTAACACATCTCTGATCATCTGTAAAAAGCTAAGTGATGTCAGAAATGGACACAGGTGTTATAATGTTACTTGGGTTGTGAACGTGCCTGTAGATGACAGTGGTGTAGCTACAGTTCATATCTTAAACTAACTATTGTTTTAAATTCAGCTTCAAAACTGATCAAAATCCTCCTCAGTTAATAGGCTATTGAGCCCATTCATTTTCACATTGGACTGGAAATGGGATGGATCAGGAATTACTTATTTGGGTATTAAATTTACGTCACACTTTACAGGTCTACGACTGATTAGCAATGACTTTGTCTTAGTAATTAGAAATCATAAGTGAATGGTCACATGAGGTTTGCCTGCAGTGAATGCTGACACATATGACCTAGTTATGATGGCATAGCCACATGTCTGCTGTAACTGGTGGGTTATGGTATCATTTTCTGTCTGTATGGTGCTCTGGTGCACCCAACATGTTGCACGGACGGACTGTAATACCTTTTTCTGTGTATTGGGGAATGTAGTGATGCTTGATTTACAAGTTATATAAATGTAAGGAAGTGTAAAGCACAGTAAATAACTTTTTAAAATGTAACTTTTAAACAGTTTTTATAACATGAAATGCACTTAACAATAACTTTAAACTTTAACAATAAAACCTTTAACTCTATAAACCAATGTAGCAATAAAGAGGAAGTCAAAATCTGTTAAAATGCAGATTTTAAATGTCTCATAGGAAAGTCAATACCTGAGTTTATGTATTTAAAGTAGTGGTTAAGTTATGACAAATCACTAAATATTTCTTCTTTAGGCATATATTTTCTTGCAATTATACACTTTTAAATAGATTAATAACAGTATTTTTATGTATTTGACAGTGATATATCGGTGTAACAAATATTTTTTTGTAAAATTACAGAAAGTCCTGCTGCTTTTATCAGTAAAGAATACTTTATCCTTATGATTAGTTTTGTTAAAATTAGGATTCAAAAGCTGTTAAAAAACGATATTTAATGTATTACATTTATACGGATTTGTTTTGTTAAAACACATTTCAATAAATAGTTCATTATTGGAATCTTTCTGTTATTTTGAAATACAGAGAAAAACTGTAAAAAAAAGTTGTTGTTTTTTTACAGTTTTTTTTAAAAAAGTTGTATTTTTTACAGTGTATGTATATAGATGAGCTATGGAAACAGTTGAATGGGTGAAACACAGACTGTCTTGTTGTCATTCATCTGCTGTGTTTTATACATTTAATCATGTCCTCAATAAAAAAGTATATTAATGTTAACTGATATTAATTGTTAACTGTAATTTCCGGCAGTGTTATCTGACAGAAACGTCCAAAACTCACTAACATTTTGACGTTTTTTACGTTTTTAAACTTCGATAAAAGAAACAGACTACATACAAACACACTTGTAATACTACAACATGTTTCTTGGCTGCTGGACAGTTTCTTGATGAATCGTCCACATTGATCATCATGATATTAAAGTTGTTTCATAACTCTTTAAGCTGCTGATCACTTGAACTACATTTGGGACTCTCTTTTAAAGACAAGCGCTCCATCTGTCATCAGAGGAGTTGTTGAGATGGAAGCTCATTTCAGTCAATAGACACATTTCCATCTTTTAATGTTGGTGTATTAGCAGTTAAATATAACCAGCTTCTCAGGTAACTTAAAGGTTCCTCTATTCAGAAACGTCTTTCTTTTTGTTGCTACTCTTGGATGTTTGAGCTTCACTGTGCAGTCGGTCTTCATCTGCTCATGCTCACGTTAAATCTGACGTGTACGTTGAAGCAAGAGTTTGTGAGATAACAATAGCTAGGAGGTCAGTCGTGATCCAGTATGTGAAGTAATGTAGGGGAGACCGGGGTTGGTTTGAACACAGCTATGTTCTGGCCCTCTGAAGGTCACAGAAACAAAACCAGAACATCAACATGTTCGCTTCCTTGAGCTGCACTCATCTACTCTGTCAACACATCTGAAAGCCACCAACTCTTTTGATGAGGGTAACATTTAAGTTTTATAGACCCTTTTAGCGTTGACGTCACGATGAGGTCACGATGTTAGCTGGAGGCTAAACAAAGGAAAGACTGGAGGCTAACACTAGCAGTGGGCTCAAGTTACACATCTAAAATGTCATCTTGCTGTGTTGTTGGCTGCCAGAATCCAGATATCACAGACATTAGAGATGACAAACTGTGATTCGAGGCTCCAGCGAGCTACAATATCAGAGAAACGTTTCAGAGACGGAGAGTAAACGTTGTTAATATTTAGCCTTCTGCTAACCGTAGCCGTGAGCCGTTGGCTGCTGTTAGCAGAAGGCTAAACTATTAGCACCATTTACTCTCCAATCTCTGTAGCTTCTAACAGACTCGATGGAGATCAGCCAGGCCTGCGCAGAATCGATCACCACGCAATGCATGCCAGTTAGATTTGTGTCCGACTTGCTCTGACGTCATGCACACGTGGGCAACGATAACCTCACGAGATCGAGGCGGCCGCAGTTTTTAGATCCAGGCGCTGCAGTTGCTCTCCACCGACTGCAAGACCCAGGGCATGATGGGTAACAGCTGGCTGTCGCCTGATCAAAGAGCTGATTGGCTCTTAGTTTTGACAGCAAACACCAGGTGTTGTAGAAAGTCACAACTCTCTGTGTAATTGTGATATTTAACACTAGATTGTAGTTTATTAGTTTAATGTTGTTCAATGAAGGTTTCATCTGTTAACAAACATCTTGTGTGGTTGATAATAATTATTATTATAATAATGAAGGTTATCTATATATAACACTTATCATCATTATGTGCTTTACAAGGTGGACATAAAAATAATAAAGGATAGAATTCAAAGACAGACACACGCACATTTCCACATATATTTACAAACAAATATAAATAAATCCCAACGTGGTCTGAAATCTACAAGTGGCCTACAGATCAGATCTAACAAGATGTGGCATTTCCTATGACTTTCCTGTAAATTCTCTGAAGGCTGCTGGAAACTGGCCGACTTGACATACCAGCTTCTTGTCCCCGCCCCCTGCTGCTGTTGCAGTCTGATCTCTCTATTTTCCAGTCGAGACGCCGTGCATCTCCAACGAGCCTAAAGAAGGTTTCGGTTTTACAGGAATAGTTAGTGATCCAAAGTTGTAGTTATTATTGTTAAATACTAACGTTTGAGTATAGGACTTCATTACTTTGTAGTGTTCAATAGTTAAGGTTATCCACTGTCCGTTTATTTGGGACATTTAACTTTAGATATCTCACTTTGCGAGATAGTGACTTTTGGACCAGCTAGCTGGCTTCCTGTTAGGCAGGAATCAGTTGAACATGTCTGGTGTTGTTAGACTTCAGTTCTCATCTCTGGAGCTTCTGTCTCTGTGTTTCTGTCTGCTGTCTGCTGGAAGAACACGAGGAGATCAACACGGTGAGTACACTAACATTCAATCACTACCTAGTTAGTTTATCAATCAATGGTAACGTTAGCTATATAACACAACAATTTTAGATAAAAGTTATCAGCACAGTTTGATGATATAACGTCACAGTCTGTGTTCTCATACGGGCTAAAGTGAAAGAGCTCTCACAGAGGGGCCTATAATGTTTGCTTTCATCACTGTCATGGTACGTGTCCACAGGGGCGTTTTTTATCGCGACGCTTCCCAACATTGGACGCTTGGTGGGCTGTCCCTAGAAACAAGGCACTCGGCTCCTGATTAGACGAATGCTTTCCCGCCGTGGGCTGCTGCTCCCAGCATTCAAACCGGAACCAGTATGGAGGCTCGTTTGGAAACTTTCTTCTCTTATTTCACGTAAATAGTTCACTGAAATGTGTTTCTGAAAACATTTGAGGCGAGAAATAAGCCACGCAGTTGCTAAATCTGTCTTTATTTTGGATCGACAACGTTTAGTTTAAAAGATTTTCGGGAGTTTCGAGAGGCGGCGAGTCGCGTCGGACGCCCGTGATTTACATAAAGTAGCCAGGACCTCAACTTTATGCAAATAAGGAGCGGGCGTCGTGACGCCTAGTCTCTCGAATCGCGACGCCACGCTACCAGAATGCATTGCGCGGCTGCTTGCATAGACAATGAATGGGGAGCGTGGAAAGCACGGAGCCTGTGGACACGTACCGTCAGAGAGTTGTGTCTGTAACGGTACGTGTCCACAGGCTCCGTGCTTTCCACGCTCTCCATTCATTGTCTATGCAAGCAGCCGCGCAATGTATTTTGGTAGCGTGGCGTCGCGATTGGAGAGATTAGGCGTCACGACGCCCGCTCCTTATTTGCATGAAGTTGAGGGCTCCGCTACTTCATGCAAATCACGGGCGTCCGACGCGACTTGCCGCCTCTCGAAACTCCCGATAATCTTTTAAAATAAACGTTGTCGATCCAAAATAAAGACAGATTCAGCTTATGGCTTATTTCTCGCCTCAAATGTTTTCAGAAACACATTTCAGTGAACTATTTACGTGAAATAAGAGAAGAAAGTTTCCAAACGAGCCTCCATACTGTTTCCGGTTTGAAAGCTGGGAGCAGCAGCCAACGGAGGGAAAGCGTTCGTCCAATCAGGAGCCGAGTGCCTTGTTTCTAGGGACAGCCCACCAAGCGTCCAATGTTGGGAAGCGGCGCGTCCCCTCGCGATAAAAAACACCCCTGTGGACACGTACCATAACCCAGATAGCAGTAGACTCAGGGGCGGATCCGCCCCCAGGTCGGTACATCCGCCCTAGTGTCTCACTCATTTCGGCTATGCGCCACGGATCCGGCCCGCCTCCATAGAGGGCTCTGTCAAACAGCGGACTCAATGCTGACACCAGTAGTGTGTTGGCTGCTTTGACTTAAAGTGGCAGTAGGCAACAATATTTTGGCATAATTTGGCAAAAATTCCATAATAACCTTTCAGCATATTGTAATTCAAGTGATCTGAGAGAAAACTACACCTCTGCTCCTCCTCATGGCTCTGTTTACAGGCTTTAGAAAATCTTGCCCATGACGGCAGACTTTGACCAATCACAGGGCATTTCAGAGAGAGCGTTCCTATTGGCTGTTCCACAAAAGGAGATGCGCGTTCACGTCTGGTCTCTGCAGATAGTGAAAGCCTCGGTCAATGGCGGAACAACCTACTGGAAAGCTTGCTATTCCAGCATTGGCAGCAACTGCCTACACCTCAAAACAACCCAAAAAAAGAAAGACAGACTTTCAAAAAGACAGTCCAAAAGAGAGTCCGACAATAAGCGGAATAAAACGCGAGTCAATATCGGCGAAGCATTTCAGCGGTGGAGAGATCTCCGGGACAGCATCGGTCTCACGTTGGACTCCGAGCTTGCAGTTCTTCTCCTGGACAGGTAAGCTACTAACTTCGTTTTCCTGTAATATCTCAATGTTTTGTACTGATTTGTTTGTAGGTAGCTTTACCGTGAAAGCAGGCGATGAGTAGCCAGGTTGAATGTACGTTAGCCTTCTGCTAACCGTAGCCCGAGGCTTGCTGCGGCTAATTCAAGTCCATGTTTATGTTTACGTAGCTACTGTAGCTAGATCCCTGAATCACAGTCTGTCATCTCAAAGGGCTTTATAGACCCATAAGTTTACTAAGAGAAAGAACGGACGGTAATTCCCATAGAATTGCCGCTATATAACGACACATCACAGTCAGTAGTACTCGACACAGTAACCTGTATGAGTAGCGTTACTCATATGGTTTGGATTATAATCATCATGTCCACCGACCAGTGCAGAGAAAAGCTGATGGCTCCATTGAGTAAGTTCTTAAAATTGACAACAGTATACCCACTAAAACGGAAGTATATTAGTTTTATAATATAAGGTCAAATTTATACATGAATAATTATAATGAATGTTGCCCTTGCACAGGCAGCAGTTTTGCAAATGTATCACAAATTCATTTTTCAATAACCATCTTTTCCTGTTTCGGTCATATGCTAATTTCATTATGTCAGATACCGGAAGCTGTACAACAAGAAGTCGCGGAAGTGGAGCCTGTACACAATGAAGGTCGACAAGGACTATGGCTACATTCCTGACCTCTAGAGGGCCATCCTCCGAAGCCGCACCACAGCAGACAGAGGCATGCCGCGTGTGAGACGCCAGAGGCCTGATGACCCGCGGCAGTATGGTGTGCTATGTGGTATTCCACCTCCAACCACAGAGGAGCTACTGCACACACAAGTCAGTCGACGACAAGGTATAGAAGTTCTTTCAGTGGGCCTCATTCAACATCCCTTCTTCAGAAACCCAAATTGCATGTTTTCACACTAACCCTTGCAGCCTTCACAACATAGTTTCTCATTACACTGATTCTGATTTTAGTTGATAAAGGTTGCATATAGATTTTGTTAATTACAAGCAGCTTTTTGACGACTACAGAGATGTTATATGAAAGGTATCATTTATGATAATGTAAAGACATCACGCATTGACACACAAAAAGAGACGCATTGACATATTGTCATTGAAATAATATGGTACTATAGCATGAGAGGCAGAGTAAGAAACTTCTCAACCAACAAAAGACCAGCATAGAGTTGCATGCTAAATAAGTTATTATATATGCATTACAGCAACCTTTTAAAAAATATTATAGCCTATATATATATGGCCTACATGTGTGACGTTATAGTCAAAACTAAACAACTGATTTCAAAATTCTAACATGCTATTCTTTGTTCATTCGCAGGGCCAAGGACTACCTAAGTGAACAGCTGACCGTAGGGGAAGACGTGACCCCTGCGACACCTCACCTGAGTCGACCCCACCTACACCCCTACTATGGCCACCACTCAAAAATACTGACCAGGGGTCAGACATGTTCTATAGGCTTAGCCCCACTGAAAGATGGTGTACTTATTTTTTAATTTACCTTTTTTTAAACTTTTTTTGTGGTGTGTTATGAATGTTTGGGATTGTCATCTATATTTTTGAATGTAATAAAAGTGTTACCCAAGTGAGCTGAATCTTTTTACTGCATGGTATTGATACTGGCAGTCGTGAACAAAAAAAGCAGGTGGTCATCCTTCAATGGATTTATTTGTACAAAAACAATGGCAAGAATAACAATAAGTAAAATGTAAATACTCTACAAAAATATCACATCACACAGAGGGGGTGGGGGGGGGGTTGTTTCAGAGCCTGCGTGGGATAAAGCCCACATATTGGTGGTGTGGGTCAGGATATCTGTCCCTAATCCTCCACACACAACAGCTGGGAATTACAGTTCTGTTACCCCGCCACAAGGCTCCATACTGCCACACAACAAACTGCCGGTAAGCAGCATACCGGAACTGTCTGTTGTCCTCTCCGGGATTGGGTACGTCCTGCTGAGCCCTAATGTCGTTCCAGATCCTCCCCATTTGCGAAGGACACCCTCATGGAGGATGTAGAGGTCCACATGACGTAGCAGGGAAATGCAGTTCTGTGGTGGCTGGCCACAGCACTTTCTTTCCACGTCAGTGGGCATTTCCCTGCACCTCATGCAGACACACCTCAGGTTGATTGGGGTCCTGGCCAGGAGGACCTGGTGGAGGAGCGCTGACCATTAGATCAAATATGAGGCTGGGATCCCTCAACAGACATCTCCCCAGAAGCTCCTGACACTGCTGCTGGCTCAAACACTGAATTCTGGCCTAGAAAGACAGTAGATCAGGGAAAAAGTATTACTTTATTTATGAATAAACAATAATGATCATAATGTGGACATAAAGTATGGACATGTTATATTTTGAGATACCTGTTCATCTGATATCTGTCGAGCTTGTAGTTGTTGTACTCTGCTGAAGTCATCTTCAGCCAGAGGGTCTTCAAGCTGACTCTGTCCTCTCCCCCGGCCAGACCCTCTGCCGCGTCCACGTCCACTAGCTCGCCCTCTTCCTCTTCCTCTTCCTCGTCCATTCGTAGCCGGCTGCTCCAGGACATAGTCAGGATCTGACTCGACGGTGCTCTGTTAGTAATAGATATGTAACAGATGTAAAATTACCATTTCCATTATGAATAACATGGTCATGGTTTTATTTATTTTCAGATGTGTAAAGTTATCTATACAGACTAAAAACACTAAAGTTAGAAAGATAGCGTTACTGAAACTTGAAGAAGCAACTGGCCGTTGGCTAACGTTAGCCAGCTAGCTATGATATAGACTGAATAAAACATTGGGCTCCGTTGTTTCTAAAGTTTAGCTCGTCATTTCGTCTAGAAAATAAACAATTGCTTTTATTCGGTCTATAAACAAAACACTTCAAATGCAGCAAAGTCTTACACTACTTTAGCTTTTGTTGACGTCGGTCTCTAGCATTATTTTACACTAAGCATAAATACTGTGTTGTCATGTTCAAAGTTGTCCGTGGTAGCTAAATGTGGTCTGTGACAAAGTATTTTTCTCACCTGTGACTCAGCCATGGTAACTGTTAATGTCGTTAGAAGATGATGTTACCATGGTAACTGTTGATGTCGTTAGAAGATGATGTTACCATGGTAACTGTTGATGTCGTTAGAAGGTAATGTGCAGCTCGCTGCGGTAGCCTCCTCAGATGTAGCTTATGAAGCGCGTGCATATGCCCGTTCTCGTGTGGGGGGAGGGGCTTTGGACAGAGAGGGGAGAGCGGAGAGAGGGGATGCAGGATTTTGCGTTTTCCGGATTTCTACGCACTGCAGCTTTAAGTCAAAGCAGCCAACACCCTACAGCATATCCCTATTTGTCTTCCATAACACGTCTTCTTTCAGACTAGTGGATAGAACACATTTATTGACTACTTTGTCTATTTGCTTCTGTAGATTTCTCCTAAATTCACCAACAGTTAGCATCAGATAATGCCTCATTTACACATTAAAACATACAATTTCAGAAAACTTGTACTAAAAACAATAATTGTCTTCATGTCAGTAATGAACTGGGGAAGTTTCATAGTGATATCTATTAGTTAAAATGTTTTACCATATTCACCTGCATTTTACAATCCATAATCTTTAAAGGCCGTTTTCTCTAAATGAGTTTTTTTCTCAGACTCTGAGTCAGAAATCTCCACTTCAGCAGCTCTTACATCCACCAAACTTTACAGTTTCATTCCTCTCTATATTCTGAAGGTTTATACAGAGGGGTTTGTTCATATATCACCCATAGTCTGATTTATACAACATTTTATTCCTAAAAACATGGTGAAAATTGTTGTTTTTTTTAGTGGCTGTTGGCAGTATTTTGTGATTTATGGAGTAATAAAAAGTAAAAAACCTTTGTCTCTAATATGTCAACAAAATGAAACAATTATTTTTAACCTGTCCACATTTCTGTTCTGGAAATGTATGAAAACTGGCGCATATTTGATAATATACAACAAATTTCAGAAAACTTTTAATACAAAAAATAATTGCCTTAATGTAATTAATGAACTGGGGAAGTTTTATGGTGGTATCTATTCATTATAATTGTTACCCTATTGACCTGTAGTGTCTGCTGTGTTACACCAGGTTGTTGGACTGACTCTACCCTGCTTGATATACTCGACTACTACTCCCCGCCCTGAGAAACAGACACTTTCCTGGTGGAAACCCTGTTTCCTGCATGTGTAGTCTACATCCAGCAGTAGTTCTCAAGCCTTTTTTCATGTGAAGGACCCCTGAATTAATACACATTAGGTCACAGACCTCCATCTAAACAGATTTCTCTTCGGGGACGTCGTCCGTCTGAAAAGATTTTGGTTGTTAGATCAGTTGTGGACTACAGTTGAGGAAATAACCGATGAGGTAATGAAACCTATGATCAGAATAGTCACTTCTGACTATTACTCACATTGGGCTCACTTCTATAGTGAATTAAATAGTGAATAAACTATTCACCATTTTTTCTGGGGACCCTCTGGAACTCCCTCAAGGACCCCTGGAGGTCCCTGGACCCCTGGTTGAGAACCACTGACTGCTCAGTACTGTCTCACAGCTTTTCTCCATTGATTTAATGTATTTGTGCTGACTGTGTTCAAAGACTACAAACGCACTTAATGCAGTGAATTAGTGCTGCAGTAAACTATTACTTTCATTATTGATTATTCTGCAGATTATTTTCTCAATCATTTATTGTATATTTCATAGGGATGGTAATCGCAAATTAATTGCACATTTTTTATCTGTTCAAAATGAACCTTAAAGGGAGATCTGTCAAGTATTTAATACTCTTAACAACATGGGAGTGGACACATATGCTGCTTTATGCAAATGTATGTATATATTTATTACTGGAAATCAATTAACACAAAACAATGACAGATATTGATCCAGAAACCCTCACAGGTACTGCATTTAGCATAAACAATATGCTCAAATCATAACATGGCAAACTGCAGCCCAACAGGCAACAACAGCTGTCAGTGTGTCAGTGTGCTGACTTGACTATGACTTGCCCCAAACTGCATGTGATTATCATAAAGTGGGCATGTCAGTAAAGGGGAGACTCGTCATCTTTGCTAAAGAGAGAGATTTTGATGGAGAGCCTCTGCAGCATCGTGTCTTTATGAGAGCCTTCGAGCACAGCATTGAGGAAAAAACAGATGATGTAAAAGACTGTCTGCACTTCCTGGAGCTCTACACCACAACCAAGAGAGCTCGTCAGCAGTGTAAATGTGTTTTCTGACTTTCTCTATCTAAACATAATGATTAAAATGTGCTTCTTCTTTTAGGTGTCGTCAAAGTGTTTGCAGCAGAAGAAAGTGATGTCATCTTACCCTGTTCCCTCAGCACCAAGGAGAACATTCAGTCAGAGCTGTTTGACTGGGGGAAAGATGGTCCGAGGGATGACCGCGAGGTGTTCCTGTATGATTCAGGCATTCATTACAACAACGGACGTTCAGGTCAGAGCGAGATGTTCAAAGGTCGAGTCTCACATTTTCCAGACCAACTGAAGTACAGCATCGCCTCCATAACCATCACAAATACAAAGATGACCGACAGTGGAATCTACACCTGTGATTTTCCACGTCTCGATCAAATATTCTACGTTGAGCTTGTTGTTGGTGAGTACTTTGATTAAACAGTTAATCTTCATATACTTTTTATCTCCAGCTGTTATTTTAGGTTTAATCTTCTGTTTAAACCTCTGACAACGAGTAACACCTCGAACGTACAACTTAAACTACACAACCAAGAAGTTGTTAAAACATGAACAACTGCTGTATATTTATTAGTACAGGTGCACAGTTTCTGGTTTCCTTCTAACTTCAAGATTGTTTAAAAGCAGCAGCAGATGTATCTCAGACAGACACAGACACATTAACACCTGACAAGATAAAACACAGTTCATTAACTCTGAAGTAATAATGTTAATTTGTGGTAATTGCTGAGGCCTTATTAGGAAAGTAAGACCTGGTGATATTCCTGCAGTCAGTGAGGAGTTCTGTTGGTTTGTTTGACCCATCACATTATAGTTTCTGTTTGTTCTGATGCAAAAGCAGTTCAAGCAGCAACAATCTGAACTCTTTGTACGTATGCAGCTTATTGATAATTACACATGAGATGAAAAGACCAGGGGTCTCATGTATAAAAGACTGCGCAGCTTTCACACTGGAAGATGGCGTACTCAGAAAATTGGAAAAGTACGTACGCACAGAAATTTCCACATGTATAAAACCATGCGTACGCCTGTTCCTGCGCACCTTTCCTTTATACATCCCAATTGACGTGAAATTGAGCGTAGCTCCATGTGCCACTTGGTCCGCCTTGTCTCCTCCCATTAATAACTATGCAAATGACTATAAACACGCGCCATGCTGTCACCTATTGTCCAAATAACGACAGCAAATCACGCTGGAAAAGGAACAAAAAAGAATTTCACCGAGTGTGAAATTGAAGTGTTTGTTACTGAGGTGGAAGCTAGAAAACATATTTTATTTGATGGTCTTTCATCAGGAACCAGTAACAAACACAACGTCTCCACAGCAGCTGACCGTGCGCTCCCGAAGGTTCCCGAAGGCGCACGATCAGCTGCGCCCCGTGCCTTGACTGCTGAGAGGCGCCGGTCTGGCCGCGTCCTCACTAAATATATACTATACGCTGTGCTGGAGTCACAGAGAGAGATTGTCAATACAATGAAGGATAAAATATATATAGGCAACGAATTAAAAAGAATGAATGATGGTGGGATAAGTCATAATAAAAGACCTTGTTGAAAAATAAATGTTTGTCTCAACTCACCTCGTTGCTTTACATTCTGTGTATCTCATCCAAACGGCGCCGTATAGCTGCTGCATTTGGCTCATTGTTAGGTGTGCCAGGGTCCGGTTCATCCATCTGTAGCTCCAGGGGACACAGGCTCACCACGGTGGTTTGCCACATTGTGCAGCACGCGATTTTGTTTTTGGCACGGTGGTTAAGTCATGCCATCTCTGGGAAATTAGTTTAAATGTGTTTTTGTTGTGCCTTTGTGATGTTAAACATTATGCGCAAACTAGTTAAGAAATATGTTGTTATGTTCTGGTTAAACAAAACGTGGACCCAAAAGCAGCACACACAAGTCAGGTTTTTAAGGTGTAACAATAAAGAATTTATTATAATAATAAATTCAAAATGGTGGACAGGACAGGAGCGAGGAGCATGGGGAATGTGGTTCCAGTGTTCCTCCAGATGATAATCCCAATCCACTGTGATCCAAGAGGAAGCAATGAAGTTGGAGAGTGAGTGAGCAGGTAGGAGCAGCAGGAAGCGGAGGCACCTGGCAGGTAGGTATACCACACTAGGCAAAAATACAAAAACAGGATGAGCACAACAGGAACAAAGTGAGCAAGCGCAAAGTCAAAAAGGAATCTAACTAGCAAGGTAAGTGAGCCGGAAAGATTACTACCACTGTGGCGACGAAAACGATCTAGCGATGAATGGCAAGAAGACCAGGGTTTATATACTGCAGAGTGTGTGTTAATTGATGATTAGTGTCAGCTGCTCCAGCAACTACCGCCCAGGAGAGGGAGGAGGAGATGGCCACACCTCCTTCCAGACAGACAGACCAGACTGACAGGGTAAAACACACAGGAGACAAAAGGACAGGGAAACAGAGGAAACACAGGGAAACTACTCGACTGCCCAGGACATAACATGACATATGTGGGTTTTTTTTTGATCCCACATCATAAATAAAGCTCAGTAAGTTGAGTGGAAAGATTATTTTTACACATTTAGCGAGTTTCAGTACGTTGTAGTTTTACACTGCCGGCCCGCACATTCTCACGACTGGTCTAGAGTTTGCGGCACGGTCCGCACATTCTCACGTCACGTTGATTTTTTTACATCCGGCGTGAGCGTGAAACACAGCGTACGCAACATTTTAGTACATGCGCACCGTTTATACATGAGGCCACAGGGGTCTCATTTATAAAACAGTGCGTAGGATCCATACTAAAAATGTACGTGCGCACAAAAGCCGAAAATGGCGTGCGCCAAAAAAAATCCGACTTATAAAACCGTGCGTACGCACACCTGCACGCAATGTTCCCTTTATAAATCACACTCCACCTGGAAATATGCGCACGTTGATCCGCCTCATATCCCGCCCTCTACACGCCCACATTCAACCATAAATGGTCGATGCAAAGCACCTCATGAATGTTTCTGCATGTGAATGAGCCTGTTGTTGATCAGTGGTTCTTTACGGTGAATCACGGCGACTCCCGAGAGGAAGACAGAGAAAAGGAGTTTTTCTGACACAGGGATGGAGGTGTTTGTAGGTGAGGAGGTCTCTGAACACTCGTTCCCTCCTGATTCTCTCATTCACATCACGTAGTCCTCACAGTGCCGGTATATCCACCAGCACCATGCAGCATGTTACCAGTGCCACTGCTGTGTTTATATATTTACAGGAGTCAGCCCCCATCCATTCACAACTTGCTAAAATGATCAAGACAATCAGGAAAATCCACCACGCTGGATATCGTTAGAAAAAGGAAGTTTGACAGGAGAACACTATTTATTATTTATTTATTTATTTAAGTTTTTATAGTGAACTTGTCCTGCATTAGGATTAGGACTGATAATGATAATGACGATATGGAGAGTAACGATTGTGTGACAGCTGTCACTGGCTTCATTTACACACTTTGTTAATTTACACAATCCATACTGGTGAAGATGTGCCGGGTGGAGGTGACTGGAGGAGGCAGAGTGTGTGTGGCGCACCGCGGTGGCGCACTGGAGACAGTCTGATAGTTGCATATAGCTGTTTTCATTTTGTCTATTTATACTGTATCTGTCCCTATCAAATAAACCATAAATAAATGAATAAGCCATGTCATGTTTACTGCAGCGATTTATCAGACAACAACTTTATGAAAACTAATATCGTACTTGGTGATATATGCACACTATTAGAAAATATTATTAAAACTATTGGCGCTACAGCTGACTGCAAGTGTCGGTAGTCCGACCCTCTCCTCTGAGCTCTGGTGATGGAGGGACCGTGATGGTGAGACAGCGCTGATGAGATATTGAGCTGAATTTGATTTGAGATTTGAGTTGGCTGATATATTTTACATTTGTAAGGTGCTTGTAGAATAGTTATGGCTCACTAGCACAAAGAACACGGCTGTTTTAAATGTTTATGATAAAGTGGATATAAGTATGAAGTGAAGTTAAATGTGTGAGAGGCATCATTATACGTATAATGACATTTAATGTCTACAGTCCGACTTCAATTCACCACCTCACCATCTGCGTCTCCAGTTTCCCCTATCTTGGTGCCTCCATAATGTGCGTACGCAAGGGTCAAAGTTTCCGTACCGGTGCGCACATTCTCCCGTCAAGTTTGTTTTTATAGATCACAACTGTGGTGTGGGAAGCGGCGTACGCACATTTCAGGCCCCGTTTTGTGCGTACGCAACGGTTATAAATGAGACCCCTGATCCGTTTAACATAAAATCAATACACAAGCTAGATAAGACCTGGGACCCTTAAAGTAACCGTTTATTTCCATTGAATAAGAGAGAATTTATACATTAACCATCATTGTGGCGTGTCTTGATAAACCACAGTGAAGGTGTCAATAAATAAATAATAAATAAGGTCTATGATTCTAAATTAGAAAAGTTCTGATCAGTCAGGAATAGATGTGGTTTAAATATTAATAACTATTACAGACTGTGGGCTAAAACACACTAGAAGCCTGATTCTCCTTTACAATGATTCACTAACTACATGTTTACAATCAGACAGGTAAACTCATTAAATACACACTAATTAAGATCAGTGTATATGATGGAATAGTATCATTACAATGTACCACAGGTCACCAAATTTGGGCTTTTATAAAACAATTTCTCCGGGGGGGCCTCATGTCCCCAGACCCCCTAGCTGGCTACTGATTCCCTCTGGCTGGCTACTGTTTCCCTCTGGCTGGCTACTGTTTCCCTCTGACTGGCTACTGTTTCCCCCTGGCTGGTTACTGTTTCCCTCTGGCTGGCTACTGTTTCCCTCTGGCTGGCTACTGTTTCCCCCTGGCTGGTTACTGTTTCCCTCTGGCTGGCTACTGTTTCCCCCTGGCTGGTTACTGTTTCCCTCTGGCTGGTTACTGTTTCCCTCTGGCTGGCCACTGTTTCCCTCTGGCTGGCTACTGTTTCCCTCTGGCTGGCCACTGTTTCCCTCTGGCTGGCTACTGTTTCCCTCTGGCTGGCTACTGTTTCCCTCTGGCTGGCCACTGTTTCCCTCTGGCTGGTTACTGTTTCCCTCTGGCTGGCCACTGTTTCCCTCTGGCTGGTTACTGCTTCCCTCTGGCTGGTTACTGTTTCCCTCTGGCTGGCTACTGCTTCCCTCTGGCTGGCTACTGTTTCCCTCTGGCTGGCTATTCCATATCCTTGTGGAAAGCCCTGGTCGGGGGCTCAACAAAATGAAGCCAGGTTACAGAGAGATCAAGAAAATGAAAGGATCCGAGAGGCAATGAACAGATTAGTGGAGAAGCATCAGGTATGACAGGCGAAGCTGAGCGTATAAAGATGAGGAGCTAGGCAGACTATAAAAGCTGCTGTAGTGGGCTCAGTTTTAAAGTTCCTGTTCCTTCATCACCGTGAACACACTGTAGTTTATTTCATCCACTGTGCTGCTGACACTAATACTCACTAGAGCAGGAGTTCTCAACCTTTTGCAATTGAAGGCCCACTTGTGATTGTCAAAACATTTCCGAGGACCACCTTCCTAAATAAATGAGTAAAAAACCTAACATGTTTATACAACAAATAATAAACTGGGCTGTAGATATGTGTTATGCCACTGTCAGCTGTAATGACCAAAATACATATTCTGCTTACCCTCAGTGAGACACTTGGGCTTGCCTGTGGGACATAATGAGATCAAGTCGTAGTGGGATGGGTGAGAGGCTGACACGCAGAGTAGCATTCAAAGTTGCTTTCAGTTTGTTCCTTGCCTTTGATTTTGTGACAGTCACAATGGAAAACCCTGACTCACATAAATAGGTGGTGGTGAAAGGCAACAGAAATTTGATTGCCCGTTTTGACAGAGAGGGATATTGACTGGCAGCCAGTATCCAGAATGAAGCAAGGTCTACTTGTGTGAGCTGAAGCTTCAGGCTGCTGTCTGCTGATAGTTCCATCAGTTCATTTTCCAACACAGTGGAGAGAGCTATGTCTTCTGAAGCAGGATCCATAGAGAAAGGGTCCAAAATCCAAAGGTTTCCATCTCGTGCATCTTCTGGGAAGTAGTCTGTAAACTTTCCCGACAACTGAGTCAAATGCTGGGTTATAACACATTACCGCACATGCGCAGTAATATCTACTCTGCACTTGCCGAAATTGAGCCGATCGCAACGCACGACCGCAGCTCCAGTTACACTGCGCATGTGTTATACCCAATACAAGACCCGTGTCCGCCCGTGTCTCAGCCTCCTTCAATAGGCTTTGGTTTTACGGCAGCTGGCATCTTACCTCCTTTAGGTTTTACCTGTTCACTTTGCTAAAATAATCTAGTACCACTGCCTCCGCGGCCCACTGGATGGCGCTCTGCGGCCCACTGGTGGGTGCGCCTCCTGCTCCCTCCTTGAGGCCCTCCAGCCAGTGGTACTTCCTGTTTTTTGGTTAACGTTCTTTCTCAAACAGAGGATGGGGGTGTTGTTAATAGTCAGATGTAAGTCATTACCATGGCAACCAGATTGCATCGTTTTTCAACCCAGTTTAGATGAATTTACTGTTCATCAGATCACAAATGAGACCAGAATTATCTCAGCACAACGACTCTCTCTCTCTCTCTCCCTCTTCTTCACCGTCTCCTCCTGGAGAGGAGGCAGTTTCAGGACGTTTTGGAGGAGCACCGTTCATCAGCAACGGCCGCTCTCTCCTCAGCTCCAGCACCGACACCGCACTGGGCTGCACTGAGATTTCTTTATTTCTCTAACGGGACTTTTCTCTGGTTTTCTTTGGGACTGAAAGTTGTGATCTCCGTTGTCCGGCCCTGTTAGAGGCCCACAAACCTCCGGTATCGGCTGCTTGATGCCAAACCGTTCCTTTAATGTCTGTGTTGCTTTGTTTTCTCCGCTTTTCTCATGACTCCATTACTCATAATATAATATCACCCATGCACTGTGCACAAATTAATTTTCTTAATTGTCTTTCAGAACCCATCCTGAAAGACCGATCAGGAGAAAATCCAGGTGAGCGATGATGTCACTGATCGCTACATCTGTAATGTGTGTATGGCGAGCTGTTTTAACATTTAATAGCTAAGCTTGACTATCAGGAATTAACATTAGAGATATCTATAACGTCATTGTGACTAGTGAAAACAACAGTTAGAGGTATCTGTAATTCAGTTCTGACTATCCTAAATAACAGTTACAGATCTCTCAAACCTCATTTTGACTAGTCAGAGTTGTTGTCATGACGTTGCTCATCAAGGCTTCCCATTGGATATCGGCCCAACAAAGCATCTGAACAGTGTCAGCAGAAGCTTTTTGCTGTTGTGGATCAGATAGCCATGAAATAGAAAGAGCTCATCATCAAGGAATGGATTGAAAAAGGAAAGCGAGAGCTTCGTTCACTAGAGAGTTGTGGTAGAAATTTAGATTTATTGTCTCCAGACACACTTTATAAACCCATACAGCTGCAGTGCAGCGCCAAGGTATGTTTGAACAGCTTCTGCCTCCCACTTGCCGTTGCTGCTGACGTAATTACAGATATCTACAACGTCATCTCACCTAGTCACAACTCTAATACAAGATATCTGTCATTACATTTTGACTAAGCAGAATGAACGTTAAAGATATCTCCAAATGAGATATCTCTAATCAAAATTAATTTTAAGATATCTATAACTTGGTAATAGATATCTCCAGTTGAATTATGACTATCCGTAACTCCAGTTAGAGATGTCTACAACGTCATTCTGACTAGTCAACATTTAATTTTAGATAATTAAAAAGGACAATGTAGATATCTTCAATTGAGGGGAATTAAAGATATCTGAAACTGGAATTATGACTTGTCATAATTCAGTTGCAGATATATGTAATTCGCACTGCAGATATCTGCAACTGAATTGTAGATATCTGTAATGAGAAACCCCATACACATGAATGGCAAAAGTAGTTTGAACCGTACTAGTCAAATGTAATTACGGACATCTTGAATTAGAGTTTTGACAAGTCAAAGTGACGTTGCAGATATCTCTAATGAATATCCAGTCTAGCTAATAGATGTTAAAACGGCTTGCCATACTTATGTGCTACAACTCTGTGGACCTCGGTATCGTTCAAATCTCTTGATGCAGAACCTTCATGTTGACTTGTGTTATTGTTCTCAATGACAAAACTTTGAGCATCTTTGAGAGATGCTCTTCTTTTAATCACACAGATCTTTTCTATGGTTATATGAAATTATGATTGAATATAGCCGTGATTCATATTTGAATTTAGCGTGATACATTCTCGTGCTGTAGCTCTCCTTAACAAGCTTTTGTTTCTGCTGTGTTCACAGCTGCAACTCCAAAGCCATCCGTCACAACACTTGCTGCCACAGAGACCTGGGCGCTGCTGCAGTGTGACGTTCGAGGTGCTTCTCCAAAACCTAAAGTAGAGTGGCAGGACAGCGCTGGAAACATCCTTCCTACTGAGGAACCACAGGTGTCTGAAAGAGGAGGAAGCTACGACATCATCCTCCAAACTACTGTGACCAAGAACGACCGCTATCGCTGTGTCGTCACACAGGAGACAATCGGCCATCAGGTTTCTGCTGAGATCTTTGTGCATATCAGTGGTGAGATTTCTTTCTTGGTGGTTTAATCGTCAAATAATTTTAATTGTTCATGTCTTACCTTTAATTGTTATTTTGTGTAGTCTATGTGTGCTGTACATGATATGCAGTTACATTTTGAGTGTTACATTTGCTTTTTGTGATGTGTTTCAGAGAAACACTCATGCAGCATCATCGGACCGTTGTTTGGTGGATTGTTTTTGGGAGCTGTCATTGGTGCAGTTCTAGCTCTGCTTAGAGCTAGAAAGGTCATCACAATACGCCGTTATAAAGGTGAGTTTATATAATATATTTTATCAATGTGTCCATAATATGCAGACATCAACACTATAACTATCTCAGGTCCAGTCTTGATTCTTTTGATTTCTCACATGTGAACTAGGGCTGTCAATCGATTCAAATCGCAAATTAATCCCACATTTTTTATCCATTCAAAATGTACCTTAAAGGGAGATTTGTCAAGTATTTAATACTCTTATCAACATGGGAGTGGAAAAATATGCTGCTTTATGCTGTATGTATATATTTATTTATTATTGGAAATCAATTAACAACACAAAACAATGACAGATATTGATCCAGAAGCCCTCACAGGTACTGCATTTAACATAAAGAAATATGCTCAAATCATAACATGGCAAACTGCAGCCCAACAGGCAACAACAGCTGTCAGTGTGTCAGTGTGCTGACTTGACTACGACTTGCCCCAAACTGCATGTGATGATCATAAAGTGGGCATGTCTGTAAAGGGGAGACTCGTCATCTTTGCTAAAGAGAGAGATTTTGATGGAGAGCCTCTGCAGCATCGTGTCTTTATGAGAGCCTTCGAGCACAGCATTGAGGAAAAAACAGATGATGTAAAAGACTGTCTGCACTTCCTGGAGCTCTACACCACAACCAAGAGAGCTCGTCAGCAATGTAAATGTGTTTTCTGACTTTCTCTATCTAAACATAATGATTAAAATGTGTTTCTCCTTTCAGATGTCGTCAAAGTGTTTGCAGCAGAAGGAAGTGATGTCATCTTACCCTGTTCCCTCAGCACCAAGGAGAACATTCAGTCAGAGACATTTGACTGGACGAAAGATGGTCAGAAGGATGAAGGTCAGAAGGAGGTGTTCCTGTGTATTGCAGGCGACCATTACTACAACGGACATTCAGGTCAGAGCGAGACGTTCAAAGGTCGAGTCTCACATTTTCCAGACCAACTGAAGTACGGCAACGCCTCCATAACCATCACAAATACAAAGATGACCGACAGTGGAAACTAAACCTGTTATTTTCCAGTTCTTCAGCCACCTCAAACATTCTACGTTGAGCTTGTTGTTGGTGAGTACTTTGATAAAACAGTTAATCTTAATATACTTTTTATCTCCAGCTGTTATTTTAGGTTTAGTCTTCTGTTTAAACCTCTGACAACGAGTAACACCTTGAACGGACAACTTAAACTACACAACCAAGATGTTGTTAAAACATGAACAACTGTTGTATATTTGCTGCAAAAGGTCATCACAATACACCGTTATAAAGGTGAGTTTATATAATATATTTTATCAATGTGTCCGTAATATGCAGACATCAACATAATGCACTATAACTATCTCAGGTCCAGAGACTCTCTTTGTCTTCTCACATGTGAAGTAGGGCTTTCAATCGATTCAAATATTTAATTGCAAATTAATCCCCCCATTTTTTTATCTGTTCAAAATGTACCTTAAAGGGAGATTTGTCAAATACTTAATACTCTTATCAACATGGGATTGGGGATGTGACGGTGAGGACATTTTCCCACCGGTTACTAAACTTGAGACAACACCGGTGTTACAGATTACACCGGACACGATATAAGAAAAGATGATGGTCAATATGTGTAGCACGCTGACTCTGATCTTTACCGGTGGGTGGCAGTGTGACTTGACTATGACTTGCCCCAAACTGCATGTGATTATCATAAAGTGGGCATGTCTGTAGAGGGGAGACTCGTGGGTACCCATAAAACCTATTTACATTCACATATCTGGAGGTCAGAGGTCAAGGGACCTCTTTGAAAATGGCCATGATAGTTTTTCCTCACCAAAATTTAGCGCAAAATTGGAGGGTTATTTATCCTCCTTCACTGCAGGCTAGTATGACATGGTTGGTACCAATAGTAACTACTTTTATATGATACCAGTATCTTCACTCTAGCTTTAAAACTGAGCCAACTACAATCTTCGAAATCATTGATTGCGTTAAATAAATTAGTGGCGTTAAAACGAATTTGTGTTAACGTGTTATTATCACGTTAACTCTGACAGCCCTATTATGAACCATTCTGTTAGTATTTACATGAGGCCTCTGGTTCTGATATTGATTGATTAAATTATTTTTGGGTGGGGGACCAAAATCACTTCTGTATACTATAAAAGTTATTTTATATTTATTTATATTTTACCTTACACTATTTCATGTCTTAGATTCTCATTTTGCTTTTATTTTTGTGATTTTCCTTTTTTATATACATAATTAATTAGCATGATTACACAGCTTTGTTAAATACTCGATTATGATTGGTCAATCACAGCGTTTTACGCCAAAGCATATGTATAACAGACCGTTGCTCCGTATAACAGACCGTTGCTCCGTATAACAGACTGTTGTCCGTATAACAGACCGTGGCTACGTATAACGGACCATTGCTACGTATAACGGACCATTGCTACGTATAACAGACTGTTGCTACGTATAACAGACTGTTGTCCGTATAACAGACCGTGGCTACGTATAACGGACCATTGCTACGTATAACGGACCATTGCTACGTATAACAGACTGTTGCTACGTATAACAGACTGTTGCTATGTATAACAGACCGTTGCTCAGTATAACAGACTGTTGCTACGTATAACAGACCGTTGCTACGTATAACAGACCGTTGCTACGTATAACAAACCGTTGCTACGTATAACGGACCGTTGCTACGTATAACAGACCGTTGCTACGTATAACAGACAGTTGCTACGTATAACAAACCGTTGCTACGTATAACAAACCGCTGCTACGTATAACGGACCATTGCTACGTATAACAGACTGTTGCTACGTATAACAGACCGTTGCTATGTATAACAGACCGTTGCTCAGTATAACAGACTGTTGCTACGTATAACAGACCGTTGCTACGTATAACAAACCGTTGCTACGTATAACGGACCATTGCTACGTATAATGGACCATTGCTACGTATAACAGACCGTTGCTACGTATAACAGACTGTTGCTACGTATAACAAACCGTTGCTACGTATAACAGACCGTTGCTACGTATAACAAACCGTTGCTACGTATAACGGACCATTGCTACGTATAACAGACTGTTGCTACGTATAACAGACCGTTGCTATGTATAACAGACCATTGCTCAGTATAACAGACTGTTGCTACGTATAACAGACCGTTGCTACGTATAACAAACCGTTGCTATGTATAACGGACCATTGCTACGTATAATGGACCATTGCTACGTATAACAGACTGTTGCTACGTATAACAAACCGTTGCTACGTATAACAGACCGTTGCTACGTATAACAGACCGTTGCTATGGGCGCAGTTCTGATGTCGGACTCTGGCGGACCATTTTTGAGTGAAGTTATTGATTTCTTCAGTAAGTAGCCGTGTAATAAGCGGGATAATGTACAGCTAGTCGCCCTTCAGGGTGATGCAAAGACCTCCGCTCCGTGTCGGGGTGCCTTGTCGCCCTGTCGGGGTTTATTTCACAACAATGACCGGCTCGCTGTGCATTATCTCTTACTTGTTGAAGGGAACCTGAGATCCAAGATTCTCATTGCCAAAGACTGCTTTGTTGTAAATATTGTGCATATGATAAAGAAACGTGACTTCATGTAATATATATATATATATATTATTCTTTTTTTTGCTGCAGGTTCATGTGAGCAGACAGAGTCTTCATGTGAAGACAACCACCTGTAAATGTACGTGTGATAGAGAGAGAGAGAGTGAGTGAGAGAGAGAGAGAGTGAGTGAGTGAGAGAGAGAGAGAGAGAGAGAGAGAGAGAGAGAGAGAGAGAGAGAGAGAGAGAGAGAGAGAGAGAGAGAGAGAGAGAGAGAAGTATTTTTTAGGATCTTTGTTAAACTTGTTATGGTCAGTTGTTGTTTAGACTCAGAGTGGTTTGAAGACATTAAAAGATATATTATCTACTGTTCATATTTTAATATAAGGCAGATCAACATATTGATAATCTACAGCTTCCTAAAGGAGCAACGAGTCACCACCTCTCTGACAGATCAACAAAGATTTAACAAGTTTCACAAAGGTCGTATTTATTACAGCACTTTAATATCTTTATTGTTTGATTCTATTTGCTCAACCTGATTGTTGAGATGTTGTATTTGATCTTGTTTTATCCCCCTGTTTATCCATCTCATTATGTATATCATTTATATGTTACGTCCCTCTCACCGTCGTCTGTGTGGAGTCCAAGTGTAACTCTCCTCTGGACTGTTGTTCAGGACATTATAGCAGCTAAATGAGTGAGATGAAGCTACATAGAAACACAACTAAACAGAGTGAAAAGTAAACAACGTGATGATGATGAATCAACACAACTTTAAAAAAGGACCTGATAAAACTAAAGTGACTTACAAGAAGTTATTTAAAAGGATCAGATTGATCGTTTCTAATTCAAATGTTTAGTTTCAAAACATCAGAGGTTCAAACCAAAAAAGGACAGAAACCCTGAATATGTATAGATTAGACTAGATTAGATTAGATTAGATTAGATTAGACTAGATTAGATTAGATTAGATTAGATTAGATGAGATTAGATTAGATTAGATTAGATTAGGTGATCTGTTAGACCATTTGATCCCAGATCTGGCTCTTGGGCTTACATTGAAATCTAAAATGTGTATATACAGTATGTTGTAATTTGTAGCCTGTAGTGCTTTAAAACTTCAGAAGATGACAAACATAACAACTCAAAACAATTCTGAACACAAAAAATTAAATGTAAATTGTATTAGATAACGTTGACGTTCTCAATTGTCCCATGACTGTGAGACATGGGCTGAGTTCCAGGTTCACATGTCTAATCAAAACATCTCAATAGAATCAATGAGAAAGTCACACAGTTCCCTGTTGGCAAAAGATCTTCACTCTCTTCCAGAGGAGGTGGATATCCGTATATCTACAGGAATTATTTCTGTTGTAATGTTAAACAAATGATATTCAATAAATGTCTGTTAAATCACCATCTATCACTGAATGAATGGCCCAGTGATGAAAGCCCTGTTGCATTTGTAGTATTATGAACTGAGTGTCTGTGGCGACATTCCCGGGAAAAATAGTAAGCGGCGCTCTCTTGGAAGTGAGATCCAAACACACACCTGAAAGTACCGCTTATCGCCATAAGTGCCGGCAAAGACAATGAAACAGAGATCTTCAAGCTTTTAACTTTAACTTTATGAAAAGTAATCTTTTGTTGAAAGAATGTTTATTCTTGGGTGCTGGAAAGGAGGCTCCGACCGATCGTCCAACCTCAGATTCAGGAGGAACAATGCTGATTCCGTCCTGGCTGTCCGGAGGCATCATGTTTTAGTTTTGTCTGTATGTCCCTCTGGACCATTATGCTTATATATCGCATATCTCAGGAACGCCTGGAAGGAATTTCTTCCAAACGTCCACTCTGACTCTAGGATGAGTGGTCAGAGGTCAAAGGTCAAAGGTCACTGTGACTTCACAAAACACATTTTTGGCCATAACTCAAGAATTTCTATGCTAATTATGACATGAAATGTCTGATTGGATAAATTGAAGTGATGACATTTTGGATAGACCATAGATGTAAACAGCAACTTGACTTGTTGGCGGAAGCACACAAATACGTTTTTTTGCACTGAACACATGATGATTATGAAATGACTCAACAAAACCCTGAAATATCCTGATGTTCAGATGAGCAGAAATATGAATGGCTGTTAAATGTTGGTGTGTTTGCTAAGTTTGTCTCAAAAGCGTGGAGAAGAAGGCAAGATTAATTATTTAATCATGATAATTACATTAATGATAATGAATCATCTATCTATATTCATGTCTCCAGTACTACATGTTTTTATCAGTGATTCATGAATTTTGTTTTAGATAATGGCTTTCTACAGGATATTGATTGTGAAAGATGCTGAAGTTGCTTCTCTAGTTTTGGACTTTCTGTTGTTTTGAAATGTATACGCATCGTACAGATCAGATCATAATGAAAAGTTACCTATACTTATAATATGATCTGAATTGGACATGCTGATAACTAATACCAAGCAATTTCACTGTCGCAGACATATTTCCAACATTGTAATGAAATCAGGAGAGTTTTGTTGCGGCGCTCACGTGATCTCGATTGTTTAGTGTAAAGTGGTCATAACTCACTAAAAGATTCTGACTGTTAAAAGACCAAATGGAGTCAGAACATATGGTATTTAATTAGGGTGCTTTCACATTAGGGACCCGGGCCCGGATCCGAGTACACTTGTCCCCAAAGTCCAGTTGGTTTGATTAGTGTGAACGCTCCGTACCGTACTCGGGCACGGTTCATCGATCCGTGCCCGAGTCCACATGAAAAGGTGGTCTGGAGTATGGTTCATGAGTACTCGGGTACGGTTCGTACAGTTCACATCAGGTGTGAAAGCCAACCGTACCAAAACATGGAAGTGGACCGCTATTTAACACGAGTAACGTTGGCAGTCAGCGAGTAGTTGTGAAAGGGCAGGCTTTTTTCAATGCTGCCGGTCTGCTCCGAAATCTCTATACATACAAAAATACATACATATCTATGTCTGTATCTGCTCGCAGCATGCACCGATCTCATCCTCTGAACTGCACGGTTATGATTGATAAAGCAGGAAGGCAGACGAGAGGTTCCTTAAAATATAGACAATAGTAGGCGATGGGGTCGGGAGATGCTCAGCTGCTCAGCAGGTAGAGAGAGATAGAGAGACAGCGGAGGGGAAACATGTAGAGTCGGCATATTTTCACATCAAACTCTGTGAAATAAGAGTTTATTTCGGCCAAACCAGAGTTGGTGATTGTTGGAAAGATTAATGACGACAGTTTTGGTGAGTTTTAGTTTGTTTCTGTCGAGTTTGAATGAAGTGTTTTACGATGCTCCGCCACTAATAACAGCTGATCTCAACTTAAACAAAAATACACGTGGATGATGACGCAAGTGTACTTGTGTACGGAACAACTTTACTAATGTGAAAGCTGAGCGGCGAGGGGGGGGCAATCGTACTCGGGCACGGTACGGATCAATCGTACCTAATACGAAAACACCTGAAGTCATTTGAATGTTAATTAAGTGGGAACTCACTTTGCTGGGATTCCAAAGAGACGGTGGAGATATGATCACACTGGTTTTAGTCCTTATAAAAGGTCCTTACTCAGCTAGACATGACATGATCCTGAACTTAAGATTTTTATAAATATTTTATTGCTGTGTGTGTAAATATTTTTTTACTGAAAATGAATGTAAAATGACATTTGATGTCACACGTGTCTTCTTGGAGTTAACTTGTTTTAGGAATGATGTATTATTTTTTAATGTTTGCCAATAAACAGCGACTGTGCAGTAAAACGCTTGTTTAAATCTGTTACTGATGCTTGTTGTGTTGTTCATTCTCTTCCTGTTATAGAAATGTTAGCAGTTTTCTGTTTTATTAAAAAGGAGTAAATAGTTTGGAGAATAGGTTGTCGGTTCCACCTGGTGGCATACTTGCCAACCCTCCTGATTTTCCCAGGAGACTTGTTTCACATGTTCCCGGTTTCCTCCCGGGGTCATACTTCTCCCATTTTCTCCCAACACCTTTTTTTCCTTTTCGTTATCTCAACCTGTTTCTGGCGCCGTACAGCGTGTAAAAGCCCTACTGTTTCCACCCGGACGTCAATAGAGCTACACCAGATGTCTTCATATACGCACGCTTGCCGTATATCACAGCATGCAGCGCCCAAGCCGAGCTTTGCTGACGTGGCGCTAGCCGTTGGAAATAACGTGTTTCAGAGCGCAGTGGTGCCGTTGTCACTTTGTGTCTGAAAGAGAGAGAACTGGAGAGTACTAAGAGAAGGAAATACTCAAGCAGGGAAAACATGAATGAATCAATAAAACATTCTGAATATTAATTGATCTCAGAGATTAACACAAGATTACGCCAGAGGGGTGAATTATTCCGTTTTTTTCCTGAGAATTAAAAGTAGGCCTATTTAACATAAAAATGCTGTTGCATTGTACTTAATATTTTGTTATTTTCATTATTTAAAAGTCACAAGAATGCAGGAAAAAATAAATCTAAGTTTACTCCCCCGCTATGCGTTAGAAATCCTCCTATTTTTGAGGGCTCAGGGTCGGCCAGTATGCCTCGTGGTTGCTTTTTAGTTTAACAGGAACTTGACCTCCGGCTAAATGAACTAAGCCAGGTGTGGAAAGACAAAGACGCAAGATGAATCACAGTTTCTCAACCTAAACGTGAACGTAACATAAACCGAATGTAAACCGGGGGGGGAGGGGGTTCAGACAAACTACACTGAATAACACACACTCAATATGAGATAGGTTGTTTGTTATTAAAGGTAAAGATCTGGTAAGCTCCTTTATGGGCTGAACATTTTGATGTAAGATAGGAATCTGTAACTTTTAATGATTTTGACAAACACTAATATATCCATATTATGAGAGCCAATGAGTTGTAACGTTCACTGATCTGGTGATTGAAGTGTAGTTTGGTGAGGAGTTCCTACACTAAGGACCCCACATATACTGTAGATAGAACAGAAACCTTTTGATGCTATGTCCACCTGAGAAGAGCCATCCCACCCCTGGAAATAGAAGTAGGTCAGTGAAGAAGTGTGTTTGGTCTGTAACCTGCACTTAGTGTAGCCTACTTTACATGATAACCTTGTGTAAGAATACAGAACAAAAATCCTGAACTATTTTTAATCCTGAATTATTTTTGGTTTGATGAAAATAAAAGTGGCAAAGTTTGGGTTATTTAATTCCTACAGGCAAACTATCTGATTAAAACACACATACAATATAAGATCAGTTTATTTGATGCATGTCAACTATGAAGGTAGAATATACTATTCATGTTTCCTATGATTTGTATATGTGGTCTCACACCTACATGGAAATTGACAGTCTGCCTTGAAAGCCCGTTTGGACCGAAAGTTACTACACTGATATCAGAATACAGACCCATAGGCACAGTTTGAACTTTAAGGTTGGAGGTTCATAAACAATCTAGAGGGAATGTGATGTATACAATACAGAGAGGTCTAATGTATTGGGATGTGTGTAGTCTACATATTATACCGTCCAGACAGAATGTGACGCCAGCGTCAGTGACAAAATCAGTTTGATCTCATTGTTTTCTATGAGAATGAACTAACTGGCCGCGAGCGACGAAGAGCTGAACTTTTGTCAGACGCCCTGTTTCTATTTATTCCTTATTCCAACGGACGAGGAACGGCTGATTGGTGAAGTTGAAATGAGGAGTTATCTGATATGATACCTCCTCATTTCACTACAAACACCTAAATAAGGAGACAGCTGGCTGGAGGGAGATCTCCTGGAGGCTACTGTTGGCTGTGTTGTTTGTCATTTTCAGTAAATATCGCAGTATAAAACTTGTGTTTTCTGTATAAAAAAACACAAAAGTCGAAAGAGAGCAAGCGCCATAAGTGGACCGGTACTCACAGGTACGCAGTACCGACACTTCTACATTTTATTCCATGGCGTCCTTTGACTTTGTTCTTGCGTATCGGAATTTCTCACAAGCTGCCGGTACTCTTCTCTGCCCTCTCCATATCAGGTTCTCTGGGAGATTCATAATGGCCCGAAATAAATGGCATTACCGTACGATCCAGAGGCCAATGTGGCGTTTATGTTTATATGTCTATGCTCTGGGGGCTCTACGTGATGCTCACCACTTCCTGTTCGCATGCCTGCCTGTTTATTTTCTGTTGGTGGCTGCCATGGCAGTTACTGCAAGCACCCAGGAAGAGCGTTGGACGTTGATGCCAACTTTCGTAGTGGCCAAACGGCGGTACTACAACTTCTGTGTCCGTCACGTGATGCCATTGGGCCCAAAAAGACTTTTTCCCATAGACTTACATGGGGAAAGAGACGTCTGTAACTCAGAGGATAATTTTTTTTTTTTAGGTGAATCAACTTCTGTGTACGAAAACTTGAATAGTCCTCATTTAAATCATTAGGTCCTAAAAGTTGTAAAACACACTAATAGTTGAATCCACAGTTATTTCCCTTCCTTCGTTCATGTGAGTGAGACCCAGACCGAGGCTGGAGCGCCAAGCCGTGACGACAGTGTGACGTTGGGACCCCGTGACCGAGTCATGTGACCGAGCGGACGCTACTGCGCATGTTCCATGGGCCCAATGAAGAAGAAGGAAGATCGCTGGACGATCCGGGGACTTTTCCAGACGGAAGTTGAGCCATTTTGGCATCATGCGCCACTGAGCAACTTTCATAGGAATGAACGGGGCAATCCCAACAGTATCTGGAATGCTTTCCCCGTATATTTATTTAATTTTATTGGTGGCATTGATTTTTTGCTGAAATGCAATTTTTCTGTTGACAAAATCCCAATTAACCTCGCCAACTTTCATAAGCAAGCACTTTTAGCCTGGAAATTAGCATACAAACACAATTTCAGTTGATAAATAATAATGGTCTGTTGATGTCTGTTGATGTCATATTCCGAATTTCTTCAAAGATTTAAGATACCAGTCACACCCAAAGAATATGCTATTATTGTTGATGCAGTTCCCACAGGTTCTCTTCAACTTTTAAAGAATTGTAATCTCACAGAAACTGACATTATTAGTTATGAATGAGCATATTTTTATTGGAGATATTAACATTCTGAATAAGCCGTGCACTAACAGACACATTAGAGATGTTTTGAACTGTGTTACACCTTCTGCAGTGAAATTCTTTTGGTCGTCTATTACGGGTGATTTACAGTGGAAAAAGGTTTGTTGTGTTCTAAACAAATATTGTATCAATAATAAAGTGAAAGAAGTATCCTTCAAGAATTTAAATATAATTTACCCTGTTAAAGAAGTATTAGAAAAATTAAAAACAAATATAGACCATATATGTGTTTTCTGCACATGTATACGTGCGTTTTCATTGTTTTTTTCACTGTAATTGTTCGACTTTATTTCATAAATAGAAAAATGAGCACTAATGTACAGATTAATGTATCTGATGTGATGTTATATTTTGTGATTTATGGGATGGATAGCAACATTACCTATATAATTAAGCTTCTGATTATTCTTGGTAAATTCCACATCCACAAATCAAAATGGTCTGACTCCAAACAACCTGCTTTCATCGGTTTCTTGTTGAACTCGAGCAGTACGGCACCTTACTTGAAAATGTCAAAAACCAAAAAGTTGTAAAGTCTCTCAACATTTTAAAGGAAGTACATTTTCTTGATCTCTAAAAAGACTTAAAATGAATGGACATTAACTCCTCTGGCGTTAAGTTTTTTGTTTGTTTTGTACTGTGTCTTTGTATTCCCTAATGCTTTCACTTCCCTGCTGAAGGATTCATCTGTCGCCTGTTCTCTCTGTTATAAAGGTACAAACCCAGTTCATTACATTATCGAGCAATTAGCAAATTAAATGAAATGAAATCTTTGCTGGGATGGTGGAGTGAGTGAAATATACAATACAGTCTTCAGAAGTGTCTGTAATCCTTTTGTAAATGTTGTCTATATTATCATATTAGATAGCACAATGTAGTCTAATATATGATAAATGGGTACCGTATAGGGATGTTAATAATTAACCGTTAGCCGACATTAAGCATTTTCACCGATTAACGCTATTGGTTAAAACAGTTAAAATAAACATTCATAATTAATTAAAAAGCTGAGCAGAACTCAGAGGAGCGGCTCGTCAGTTCAAGGAGAAAATCTGGAGAGACTGAGCCAGAGTTACAGCTACAGGAAGTTGACTTCTGTCTTGAGCGGAGCACAGAGCGAAGGAGTTGTAGCATTTATTCACCTACAAATAAACTGTATGCACACTGTCTGCTACCCCTACGTTCACAGCTAGAACGCCACCGACAAAACCCACATTCAGCGCCGCCACACTCACACACGGTCTGTCGGAAACTCGCTAAAGTTACGCCTCGCTGACAGACTGTTTGTGTGTGACAATGGCGAGCACGAAGCCACCGCCAATGCTAGAGCTGCTAACGTAGCACAAACACACACACTGTTTGTCGCACACTCGCCATCGTTACGCCGGGCAGACACACAGCTGACAACCTGCTAAACCAAACTAAATGTGCGCTGGAGACTTTTACTGGGAAAGTGACTGCATGTCCGCGACACTACACGCAGCATCGTAGCTGCTAAGTTAACGCTTCCGGACGGATAAACTGGGGACTCGGTTGTCTGTTGTGCTCATACACTGCAGCTGACGCACCGCTGCATGCGAGGCACTAATCTTGTCGGTTAATGGTTAATAATCGGTTAACTAGGGTCGGTTATTGGTTAAGAAAACGTTTCTAAATTAGCATCCCTAACACTGTAGATAGACAGAGGAAAAAAGGTTTATGAGTGTTGATTGATAGATACTGTGAATCTGTATGTTGTCTGTATACATTAAAGCTCCAAACATACAACATAGTTCAACATTGTATAAAGCTAACAATGCTGTGTGTACTATATTTACCCTGTATCCCAAAAAACATGCATCATTCTGTGACATTTTACGTTTCTGCACACATTGATGATGCCACTTGATGAAGCCACTTTTCAAAACAAACAGCACATAACCATAAAATGATAAATGACAGTGTAAAGTCTACAAGACAACAAATCCATTTTTTTTTCTTACCTTGATCTTGTTTTATCACCCTGTTTCACCATCATTATATACAGTATATCATTTATATTTAACGTCCCTCTCACTGTTGTCTGTGTGGAGTCCAAGTGTAACTCTCCTCTGGACTGTTGTTCAGGACATTATAGCAGCTAAATGAGAGAGATGAAGCTACATAGAAACACAACTAAACAGAGTGAAAAGTAAACAACGTGATGATGATGAGTCAACGACACTTCAAAAAGGACCTGATGAAACTAAAGTGACTTGCAAGAAGTAATAGTTATATATTTTTTCAACATACTATACTATGACTTTTTTCGACATACTATATTAGGACTTTTTTTTACATACTATATTATGACTTTTTATGGGGGGTTTTTCAACAAGCTATATTATGGCTTTTTTTTTTTTTTACTTTTTTATGATTTTTTTTGACAAAATTTATTATGACTTTTCTTGACACTATACTATGGCTTTTTTTCGACATACTATACTATGATATTTTATGACTTTTTTCGACATCCTACACTATATAATATATAACCCTAACCCTGACCTATATAGTATATGACCCTAACCTATATGATATATAACCCTAACCCTACTCTTTATGCCATTAGATGTCGGGCCTGTTACAAACTCTATATCGGCGAAACCAGAAATGCAATCATTCTCAGGATCAAGCAGCATAAGTACATCATGGAAAGAGGTAATGGCAACACGGTTTTATATTTACATTTTAAACAACACGGCCCACATAACCTGCAAACTGTGGGCCTGGGAGAAACCGTGAGTGGTCCACGGCTCAGAGACGGACAGCGGAGAGAAAATGGATCCGTTTACTTAAAACTATTGAACCTAATGGTCTTAATGAAAAATACTAAGCCTTTAGATTATTCTGGATATCAAACACTTACAATATAAAGTTAACACTTACCTGATAGGAACTCCCATGAGGTTTTAACTCTAACCTCTCCCCTCCCTCCCTTTTCCTTCCCTTACAGTACCATCAAAGTCTACGTCGCTGATCAACATAAAATGCTTTATATTAACTACTAATGGCATGTTTCCTTTATTCACATTAACCTTTGAAATGTTTTATTTATTTATTTTACTCCATTACATTGTATTTATATTTAGGGCCCGAGCACGAAAGTGCCAGGACCCAACGGTGTCCTGGCACGAAGTGCAAGGAACCTATTGTTTTTCTGCAGATTATTATTTTTCTGCTGCAAGAACGCGTTTTTGACGACCTTAGCCATCCCCAAAACTCACCAAAATTGGAACATGCATCGGGAGTGGCGAAAATTGCAATGTTCTGTAGTGATTGGGAACGGGCGTCGCCAGCGGGCTCTATAGCGCCCCCTAACGCGTCGAAATCTAAAGTTGATCCGATATTCATGAAATTTGGTATGCATATCCCACTCATCATTTGAAATATATTCCTCATTGGGTTTCATTAGCCCCGCCCACCCAGAAGTCGGCCATATTGGATTTTATGTACGATTTTCCCAATTATTGCGTTTTATTGGCCGCGTACTTTAACGAACTCCTCCTACAGATTTGATCATATCGATTTGAAATTTGGTCAGGACCATCTCAAGACCTCGAGGATGAAAAGTTATTAAAATGATGAGCGTTCACTTAACGAGCGGACCGTGGCGTGGCGGCCATTTTGAGCCATTCGGCAGTTATTGTAACTCAACTGTACATAGTCCGATCTGCCCCAAATCTCTCAGGTATGATGTTGCTCCAGTACTGATGACATGTATATGAAAAAATATACTCATAGCCCCGCCCCAAGACGTTAGCCCCGCCCCCTTTCATATCTCATGAACCGTTTATAGTAGAGTCTTGTGGGATGTGTCATATCACTTAGCAGAGAGTGGGTTAACCCTAACTCAACTGTACAGAGTTCGATCTGCCCCAAATTATCATTTGAAACATATTCCTCATTGGGTTTCATTAGCCCCGCCCACCCAGAAGTCGGCCATATTGGATTTTTATGTCATTTTTGCGTTTTATTGGCCGCGTACTTTAACGAACTCCTCCTACAGATTTGATCAGATCGAGTTGATATTTGGTCAGGACCATCTCAAGACCTTGAGGATGAAAAGTTATTAAAATGGTGAGTGTTCACTTAACGAGCGGACCGTGGCGTGGCGGCCATTTTGAGCCATTCGCCAGTTATTGTAACTCAACTGTACATAGTCCGATCTGCCCCAAATCTCTCAGGTATGATGTTGCTCCAGTACTGATGACATGTATATGAAAAAATATACTCATAGCCCCGCCCCAAGACGTTAGCCCCGCCCCCTTTCATATCTCATGAACCGTTTGTCGTACAGGCTTATGGGAGGTGTCATATCACTCAGCAGAGAGTTCCTGTTTTATTCGTTAAGGGTAGCCCCGCCCCCTACACATTAGCCCCGCCCCCTTTCATAACACATGATCCGTTTGTCGTAGAGTCTTGTGGGAGGTGTCATATCACTCAGCAGAGAGTTCCTGTTTCATTGGTAAATGTTATGCCCGCCCCCTACACATTAGCCCCGCCCCCTTTCATATCTCATGAACCGTTTGTAGTAGAGTCTTGTGGGATGTGTCATATCACTCAGCAGAGAGTGCCTGTTTCATTGGTGAAGGTTATGCCCGCCCCCTACACATTAGCCCCGCCCCCTTTCATAACTCATGATCCGTTTGTCGTAGAGTCTTGTGGGAAGTGTCATATAACTCAGCAGAGAGTGCCTGTTTCATTGGTGAATGTTATGCCCGCCCCCTACACATTAGCCACGCCCCCCTTCATAACTCGTGAACCGTCATTTACAGCGCCACACGCTCCAAGCAGAAAATTCACTCTAACTGTTGCGTGCAGTTTCCGACTTTCA